>NC_026002.2:84820506-85120506 GCF_000442705.2 Elaeis guineensis
AAATCAGTTTAGACTAAATATATTTATAAAAATTATAAAATAAAATATTATATAATAAATTAGAAAGAATGCCTCCCACAGCAATCCACCAAGCACCAGTAATCGCTCCACATAACAAGGTAGCTTGGTTAAACATTATAAAAAGGCCGGTCTTGGGTGTAGTTAAGTCCCCCTAAGAGTCCATTTGATTAGGATTAATTTGATATAAAAAAATAAATTTTATATTAGATTATCATATTTGTTATGAAAAATAAAAGAATGAGATCGTAAAAAAATTGGTGGATCCCATATTTTATTTTTGGAAAGAGAAGTATTGGTGCAAAAATTCACCGGCGTTGGAGAAGCTGGAGTCAAGGGAGTTGCGGTCGCCGTCGGGACCTGCAAAAGAAGTCTAAACCGGAGTTGGGGGTGCTCCGGCAAGACCCTCCGATGCTCAAGTCAGTTCTCTGCCTCAACAAGAATGGAGTGTTCGAACGAAAATTTTAGCAGAGTTTTTAGATAGAAATTAGAGCTTAGGGAGTAACGTATCTGGGGTCCCCTTTTTATAGGTGGAGGGTAC
The DNA here is from genome assembly GCF_000442705.2 of Elaeis guineensis. Taxonomy (NCBI): domain Eukaryota; kingdom Viridiplantae; phylum Streptophyta; class Magnoliopsida; order Arecales; family Arecaceae; genus Elaeis; species Elaeis guineensis. Next base: position 84,821,066 of record NC_026002.2, read on the forward strand.
AACAGACTGATAGCGACGTTTGTAACCGCCTGGCCGTGGGCCGTTCGGGGCCAGGAGAAGTTTATTATGAAGAGTAGTGGAGTGGAATCGTGGCCATCACCATAGCCTGCCACGTGGAGCCTGTTGCGGGGAGTGGAGCAGCGTCCGTTGTCGCGACTTGCCAGAGAGTGGAGGAGCCGCGCGGAATCCGTCGCAGGAAGTGGAGCAGAGTCGTGGCCATTACTGTGGCCTGCCAGGGGTGGAGGAGCCGTGCGGTATCCGTCGCAGGAAGTGGAGCAGAGTTGTGGCCATTACTGTGGCCGGCCAGAGAGTCCAAGCCTGTCGGCCAAACTCAGTTGAGGTGCCTGACGGAGAGAGGTAGCTATCCATCTAAGAGGAGCTCGGATGTTGCTGGCGAATCTTCTACCGTCGAGTGCCTTGGGCGTTAATACTGCAGGCGAGGGCCACTTGCTGTAGGAGCTCGGTCAGAGGCTTTCTGCAAACGAAGTTCGGTTTCGCACAGAATTCGGCAGAGGGTCGACCGGCAGTGGATGTCGGATGGCACTGGAGAGGTTCATCCGTAGGAGGGGTCCAACTGTTGGATTTCGTGTGTCATAGGAGTTCGCCCGGAATCTGTCCGCTACAGAAGTTCGGTCGGAGTTCGATCTTCGTAGAAGCCCGGACGGGGATCATTTGTCGAGGAATCTCGACCGAAGCCTGCCTGCAATAGAAATCTGGAAGGAATTCATCCACAATGAAAGCTCGGGTGAAGGCTTACAGTGGGAATCCGGCGCGGACCGCTCGTAGTAGAAATTTGAAGTAGATCGTTTGTAGCAGAAGCTCGGAGTGGATCGCTTGCAGTAGAAGCTCGGAGTTCGGCCCTTGTAGGAGTTCGAGTGAGGTCTACCTGCAACAGGAGTTCAGGGCGGAAGTCCGACTCCCATAGGAGCCCGGACGAAGTCTACCTATTCGGGAAAGAAGACCGGCTCCTGTAGGAGCCCGGATGAAGGCTACCTGCAGTTGGAGCTCGGGGAAGAAGTCTGGCTCCCTAGGAGCCCGGACGAAGGCTACCTACAATTGGAGCTCAGGGAAGAAGTCTGGCTCCCGTAGGAGCCCGGACGAAGGCTACCTGCAGTCGGAGTTCGGCGAAGAGGTCCGGCTCCCATAGGAGCCCGGACGAAGGCTACCTGCAGTTGGACTTCGGGGAAGAGGTCCGGCTCCCGTAGGAGCCCGGTCGAAGGCTACTTGCAGTTGGAGTTCGGGGAAGAGGTCCGGCTCCCGTAGGAGCCCGGACGAAGTCTAGAAGGTGGTCGACCACCGTAGAAACTTGGATGGAGTCCGTCCGTCGCAGAGAATCCGGTTGACATTGGTAGGGGTTTATCCGTCGGCAGAACTTGGGAACGTTGCGGAGGCTCGGCCGCCGGAGAGGTTCGGAAAGATGTCGCCTAAGGTCGGACGTCGGTAGAATCTCTGGACGGTCACTCCTGACATGAACTTCGGCTAGGGGGTATTTTATACCCAACACCAGTCCCCCTACTTCCGAGTTCGAGTTTCGAATGAAGGAAGTACAGAGAAATTTTCACTGCTGAAGTTGCTCCCTTGAATCCCGCGCATGACCGCCCTCGGAAATTCTGGCATTTAATGCGCGCGTGCTGGAGTCTTTTCAAATAGGGGCGATCCGGAGAGACCTTTCAGAATTCTCGCTGGAGCGTTGTCCCAGGTACGGTGCAGTAATGGCTTTGTCAGCTGTCAGCCACTTTTAGCCGCCTGCTGTGGCGAGTGGAACACGTGACGAGCGTGGGTCGGCCTGGGGAGATCCGCAATCATTATAACACCGGATCCCAGGGTCTATTTAAATCCACCTTTCCGCCTCCAGGAGTTTCATTCTGCCTGAAAGTCCTGTTGGTGACTGCCTTCTCTCCGAGAGCTCTGACCTTCCTTGGCGTCCGCTTTGGCCCTAGATGTTCTTCAAGTCATCCCTATCCTTGCGCCTCTGCATCCTTCGAAGCGACTTAGGTTAGTCTCGAAACTTTCGTTCCTTCTCTTGCCATCTAGGTGCCCCTTCTCTCCCATTTTCCTTCTGTCACATTCCTCTTGTTAGGTCCCCCACGAGCCTTTCGGCTCTTATTTCGCCTGATCTGTTTGAAATTTTTAGGATTCTTGCTTGAAATATCTTCTGGCACCTCCGCCTCTAGCGGTTCTAGGAGCTCGTCTGCCTCAGTCTCCCAGAACCCTCATATTGTAGACGAACCCACATCTAGGGCTAGGCCTCGTTCGGTTTTTGCATCGGGTGCCATTCCCTGTTCTCTGACTCCGAATGAACTTTTACTAATAAAGGTTCAGTATGGAGTTCCTCCGGAGTATGATCTGGAGCTTCCCGATCCCGCCGACCGGGCCAGCACCCCCCCATCTGGCCGCTTCTGCCTGTACCAGGAGGCCTTCCATGCTGGGCTCCAGCTTCCGCTTCCGCCCTTCGTCGTTGCTCTTTTCCATTTTTTGGATATTTCTTTAGCTTCAGTCACGCTGAATTCCTTTAGATTTTTGATAGGGTTCCTCTTCCTTTGCCACGTAGTTGAAGTTCAGCCATCTCTTTCTTTGTTTAGGTATTTTTACACCTTCAAGTGCCACCCTTCGGTAAAGGACTGGTGGTATTTCTCCCCCCAGTTCGGCAAGAAGGGGTTGCTGAAAGGTGCTCCCTCTTCTATCCATAACTGGAAGAGGAAGTACCTCTACGTCCAATGTCCGACCTTAAAGCTGGGATTGCCCCCTTGGGGCTCCGTGAGCGACTCTGTCCGTCGGGCTCCTAGCCTGGGGGAGGACGACCTTCAGGCCGCCCGGCAGCTTCTTAGTTATCCGACTCCTTCCCTTCCCAACCTTTTGAAGGAGCAGTTTCTGTTCAACATCGGCTTGAGTCCCCTAGATCCTGCGAGTATTCCATCTTTCCTTTCTTCTTCTTTTCTCCTTTTCTTCTCCCCTTTCTCTTTTTCTCTCTTTTTTTTTTGTTGCACGTCACCTCTTCCTTTTTCATCCCATTGTTGATCTTTTTTTTTTTCAGGGATGGACGTCGAAGCAGCACGGATGCTTGCCAGGGGCCTCAAAATTCACAAAAGAAAAGGTGCTGCGGCCTCCGGGTTGGCAAAGAAGGCCAGAATGGAGGAAACGAGCTCGACCACGCCTGCCCAGGCGGCTCTCGCGGTCGACGTTCCTTCAGATGTCGAACCTCTGGCTCCCCGAGCCTCTTCAAGGAGTTCTCCCGCTGAGGTTCCCGCTTCGGGGGCCTGCTTCGAGGATGTGCCAGGGGTTGAGAGGGGGAGGAGAAGGAAGACGGTGGCCCGCAGGGTGAGTAGCTGCTGAGCCACCATCGAAGAGTCCCACGGTTTTGAAGAAGAGCCGGGGGAGAATCTCTTTAATGACAGGGACCTGATAAAGCGACTGGTCGATGGCTGCATCCTGCCTGAAGTCATCTAGAGGATCGTTCGCGCCGACCCTGAGCAGCGGGTTTGGGACTCTCTAGGGTCCTTTCTCGAGGTAAACAGATTCACTTTCCTCCTTCCCCTCGCACCTTCATTTAATTAGCTTCTCAACTTTCGTTCTGACCTCCTAGCCGCCTTTGTAGATCGGGCACCAGCTCCTTGCCAACATCGAGGTGATGAACCAGGTGAGGAGGGACGCCATCCAGGCGGAGGAGGGTCGTCGGGCCGAAGCCGCCCGCCTCAAAGAAAAGGCTGCCGAAATAGCCAACCTCCAAGAGGCCCTTGAGAAAGAAAAGTAGGCCTCGGAGGAGATGGTGAGGAAAGTGGAGGCCGAGGTCGCAAATTTAACGGAGCAGATTCTGGTTCTGATCTCGGAGGTCAGGATCCTAGCGGTGGAGGAGTTCAAGGCCTCTGCAGAGATGAGGGACCTGAATGTCAAGAAATTTGAAGATGGTCAAAGGGTTCCCGAGCTCTGCCAAGAGAAGATGGTCAAGAAATTTTCCAAGCTCGACCTCAGCTTCTTGGATGAGGCGTCTGAAGATGAAGCCGGGCCCTCTCCCACTGCCGCTGCCACCGCAGCCCCCCTTTCAAGAACACCGAGCTCCCCAACTCCTACTTCAGAGGTCTGAGATCTCTAACTTTGTATTTTTCTTTTACTGTGATTTTTCTTTTCACTTTTGCCTTTAAGAAATATTCAATCAATAAAATTAGGTTTCTCCTTATGGGGGGTTTCTCTACTCTTTTCTTTTTTCTTTCTGCAATGAGTCGTGCCTTGACGCTTTTGTCTCCCGATGGCAGCATCCTGTCGAAGCGCTTCCCTTGCCACAAGGGGTTCCACTGAAGTCCACGATCCAACATCTGAGGAAAAGAGTTCATCATTTAACAAAAAAGTCAAAGAAGATGGAGAACGAACTTCGCGGGTTGAGGGAGAGCCACTCTGAGGCCACTGCGGAGGCCACCTACTTTCGAAACCTCCACGTGAAGGGGATCATGGAGTACAGTCGGAGGAAGATGAACTTCGAGAAGGAGCTCGAAGAACACAAGAAGCACGCCAGTGATCGATCTTGGGCTCAAGCTTCCAAGATCAGCTCTCTCAGAGCGGAGCTGTCGACTGCGCAGGAGAAGATCAGCCAGTTGGAAGGAAGCTCGTCCTGGCTTTCGACTCAGGCCAACTGCGACCAAGAATGGTCGAAGAAGTTCTCCGACCTTCAGCAACAGCTCCAGGATGCCGAAGCAAACTATAATGTGTACCTGGCAAGCTGGTGCAAGCAGGTGGACGACTACAGGGGGAAGCTCAGGATGGCAACTGACGAGGTTGCCCGCCTTCAAAGGCAGTTAGCTGAAGGAGCTCAGTTTGCTCCTGTTCGGGATCCCGACGAACTCCAATCCCTAAGAAAAACCATAGAGGAGCTATCTGTCGCCCTTGGAGAGGGAAAGGCTGAGCTGCAGCAGTTGAAGATCCAACTGGTATATGAGCAGCAGGCAGTCAAGGACGCGGAGGCGGAATCTGAGGTCCTGAGAAAGAGGCTCCGAGAGGCGAAGAACGAAAGCCAACGATCTCATCGGAGGTATATGGAGATGCTAATGAGGGAGAAAAAATTGGAAGAAGAAGTCGAGAGCTTAAGGCACTCCCTGATGAGGGTCGAAGCCGAAAGTTCGAAGTCGGAAGAAGTCGGGCCCCCTTAGGGCTCTTTTTGCCTTTCATCCCTCTTTGTCTTCTTTTGCCATTTATTTGTTTTTGTTTGTTTATTTTTTTGGCCTTCTGGGCTCTGTAACATATGTTTTGCTAACGAAATGAAAAGGAGATCTTTGTTACCTTGCCCGCGTGTCATATTGAATTATCGTCCGCCGGACTTCTTTCATTTTTTATCCCGTTCGATATTGATGTTGGCCGAAGGTTTCTAGCCGTTGCCGCATTGGTTTGTCTTTTCGTTCGTGATCGTAGATCTCTCTTTCTCTTTCTCTTTCTTCACGGAGATGAGGTCCTTTGTGTCTTTGGTATAGTTTGGCCTCCATTTTTCGCTGGGGTAGTCCGCCGCTTTTCCTTCACATCTCCCTCCTTCTTTTAAGCAGGGGTTCCCCTTAGCCTTTTACGGGGTCGCAGTAGCGTAGAAGGGCTGTCGAGAAGGTTCTCTTCTTTCTTATCAGGTCTCGAATGGCCAGACCTTAGTTGGTGTCAGGATGAGGTTCTTCCCCTATTTTTGATGTAGTCGATTTCAGCTCAGGTTAGGATGAGGTTCTTCCCCTATTCCTAACAGGGCTGTGGGGGTACATATGGGCATCGCAGGGCCTCTTCCCCCATCCGGTCTAAGAGTAATCGGGCCTTCGACTTTGCTCATGTTAGGGCGAGGTCTTCCTCCTATCCCTAACAGGGCTGTGGGGGCACATAAGGGCATTGTAGGGCCTCTCCTTTCATCCGATCTTAAGAGTAACCGGACCTTCGACTTTGCTCATGTTAGGACGAGGTCCTCCTCCTGTCCCTAATAGGGCTGTGGGGGCACATAAGGGCGTTGTAGGGCCTCTCCCCCCATCCGGTCTTAAGAGCAATCGGGCCTTCGACTTTGCTCATGTTAGGGCAAGGTCCTCCTCCTGTCCCTAACAGGGCTGTGAGGGCACATAAGGGTATTGTAGGGCCTCTCTCCCCATCCGGTCTTAAGAGCAACCGGGCCTTCGACTTTGCTCATGTTAGGGCGAGGTTCTCCTCCTATCCCTAACAGGGCTGTGGGGGCACATAAGGGCATTGTAGGGCCTCTCCTCCCATCCGATCTAAAGATAACCGGGCCTTCGGCCTCGCTCATGTTAGGACGAGGTTCTCCTCCTGTCCCTAACATGGCTGTGGGGGCACATAAGGGCGTTGTAGGGCCTCTCCTCCCATCCGGTCTAAAAATAACCGGACTTTCGACTTTGCCCATATTAGGTGTTATTTTCGTTGTCTAAAGGGGTTATCCCCTGTCATTACAAGTCCATGCCAAAAGGGGAAGATGTGCAAGTCTGAAAGAAATCTTGATTTAAAGCGAAGTTGTTCATAATACATTTACAGGTTTTTCAAATCTCAGGGCTGTAGAAGGTCTGCTCCCAGTCAAGGTCCTCCAGAGATGGAGTTGATGATCCCAATTGGTGGTCGATCTTCGGACTGCTCTTCCCTCCTCGGTGGCTCAGGTTGCGGTAGGGCCCTTGGCCGATCCTCTTTACCCTCAGGCCGGCGTCGAATGAACCTATCGAGCCGACCTCATCTGATGAGCTCCTCGATCTCGTCTCAGTGTTGAATGCATTTCTCTATGTCGTGGCCGTGGTCACGATGGTAGAGGCAAAATTTGTTAGGATTGCGCTTCCCGAGGTGTGTGCGCATCTTTTCTGGCCTTGGGAGCTGCTCTCTGACTTCCATCAGCACCTGGGTTTTCGATGCATTGAGGGGGGCGTAGCTGCGGAATCTTCCTGGGGGAGAGCCCCGCCGAACCCTGCGCTCCAGGCTTCTTTGCCTGCGTGCACGGGGAGGAGTCTGGGCGCACCTGTGCCCGAGAGGAGTTCAAGAACGCGGCCGAGCTTCTCTCGGCCCTTTTTCGGCTGTGGGCTTACTCGAGTCTCCCGCCTGCCGCTCTCTCGCGGTCTCCTCATCCTTCATCTTGAAGGCTTCTTCTGCTCGGGCGTACCCTTCGGTCCAAGCCAGCAAATCAGCAAAATCCCTGGGATATTTCTTTTCCAGAGAGAATAGAAGGTCATTCTTTTGAAGGCCACCTTTCAGAGCAGCCATCGCGACCGATTGGTCCAAGTTCTGGACCTCCAACGTGACGACATTGAAATGGTTGACGTAAGCCCGAATGGACTCCCCCTCCCTCTGCTTGATGTTGATGAGGGACTCCGAACCCCTCCAGAGATGTCGGCTGCTAACAAAATGAGCCGCAAACTGGTGGCTCATTTGATCAGATGGTACCCGACTTCAGTGCCGAGTACCAGTTTCTCATCGCTCCCATCAAGGTGGATGGAAAAACTTGACACAGGATGGCGTCTGGCGCGCCATGGAGTAGCATCATTGTCTGGAAGGCCTCCAGATGGTCAACTAGGTCCGAAGTCCCGTCATAACTTTCAAATTGAGGGAGCTTGAAGTTTGGTGGGATCGGTTCCTGCATGATCATTTGAGAGAAGGGAGGGTCAGTAGTAAAATCCTCACCATAAGTGGGGGGAGCGTGGCGGAGTTCTTCGATCCGACGATTCATCTCCTGGAGCCTTCGATCCAGAAAATCCTCTCGACTACGAGTCTCGAGGGTTTTCTAGCAGAGGTAGAGATCTTCCAGGAGTAGAATCGTGATCTGACTGAGGGCTCTCCACCCTCGGATTCGTCTTTCCGAAAAAGATGGGGCGACTGGCCCAAGTGGCCCATCCTACCATCGGATTTTGGAGTTCCGACGATGTTCTCTCCAGTCGCACTGATGCCTACGGCTGTTGCTACTGCTGCATGGCCTGTACCGCTTCAGTGAGGCCTCTGACCTGCTGAACTAGCAGGTCGAATTGCTCCGCGCCAACCGCCGTTGTCGGAGGAGGAGGAGGAGCCTGGGAAACTGGAGGTGAGGCCGGAGCCTGAGATCTGACCGCGGAGGTCGTGGATCGCCGGGTGGATGCTTTGCGGGGAGGCATCAGGCGAAGATCTGGTAGAGGAAGGAGAAGAGGATGTCAGAGAAGATGACCGGAGGTGGTCCCGTTGAGTGCTCCTTTATGAACAAGGGTACTGTGAAGACACAGGCCCCTTCCTCTAGCGTCAATCCTGTTGGTGCAAAAATCCGCCAGCATCGGAGAAGCTGGAGTTGAGGGAGTCACGATCACCACCGGGACCTGTAAAGAAAGTCTAAACCAGAGTTGGGGGTGCTCCGGCAAGACCCTCCGACGCTCAAATCAGTTCTCTGCCTCAACAAGAATGGAGTGCTCGAACGAAAATTTTAGCAGAGTTTTTAGATAGAAATTAGAGCTTAGAGAGTAACATATCTGGGGTCCCCCCATTTTATAGGTGGAGGGTGCAACAGACTGATAGCGACATTTGTAACTGCCTGGCCGTGGGCCGTTCGGAGCCAGGAGAAGTTTATTATGAAGAGTAGTGGAGTGGAATCGTAGCCATCACCATGGCCTGCCATGTGGAGCCTGTTGCGGGGAGTGGAGCAGCGTCCGTTGTCGCGACTTGCCAGAGAGTGGAGGAGCCACATGGAATCCATCGCAGGAAGTGGAGCAGAGTCGTGGCCATTACTGTGGCCTGCCAGGGAGTGGAGGAGTCGCGCGGTATCCGTCGTAGGAAGTGGAGCAGAGTTGTGGCCATTACTGTGGCCGGCCAGGGAGTCCAGGCCTGTCGGCCGAAGCTCGGTTGAGGTGCCTGACAGAGAGAGGTAGCTATCCATCTGAGAGGAGCTCGGATGTTGCTAGCGAACCTTCTACCGTCGGGTGCCTTGGGCGTTAATACTGCAGGCGAGGGCCACTTGCTGTAAGAGCTCGGTCAGAGGCTTTCTGCAAACGAAGTTCGATTTCGTGCAGAATTCGACAGAGGGTCGACCGGCAGTGGATGTCGGATGGCGCTGGAGAGGTTCATTCGTAGGAGGGATCCAGCTGTTGGATTCCATGTGTCATTGGAGTTCGCCCAGAATCTGTCCGCTACAGAAGTTCGGTCGGAGTCCGATCTCCGTAGAAGTTCGGACGGGGATCATTTGTCGAGGAATCTCGACCGAAGCCTGCCTGCAATAGAAATCCGAAAGGAATTCATCCACAATGGAAGCTCGGGTGAAGGCTTACAGTGGGAATCCGGCGCGGACCGCTCGTAGTAAAAATTTGAAGTAGATCGTTTGTAGCAGAAGCTCGGAGTGGATCGCTTGCAGTAGAAGCTCAGAGTCTGGCCCTTGTAGGAGTTCGGGTGAGGTCTATCTGCAACAAGAGTTCAGGATGGAAGTCCGGCTCCCGTAGGAGCCCGGACGAAGTCTACCTATTCGAGGAAGAAGACCAGCTCTCGTAGGAGCCCGGATGAAGGCTACCTACAGCTGGAGCTCGGAGAAGAAGTCCGGCTCCCGTAGGAGCCCGAACGAAGGCTACCTGCAGTTGGAGCTCGGGGAAGAAGTCTGGCTCCCGTAGGAGCCCGGACGAAGGCTACCTGCAGTCGGAGTTCAGGGAAGAGGTCCGACTCCTGTAGGAGCCCGGACAAAGGCTACTTGCAGTTGGAGTTCGGGAAAGAGGTCTGGCTCCCGTAGGAGCCCGGTCGAAGGCTACCTACAGTTGGAGTTCGGGGAAGAGGTCCGGCTCCCGTAGGAGCCCGGACGAAGTCTAGAAGGTGGTCGACCACCATAGAAACTTGGATAGAGTCCGTCCATCGCGGAGAATCCAGTTGAGACTGGTAGGGGTTTATCCGTCGACAGAACTTGTGAACGTTGCGGAGGCTCGGCCGCCGGGGAGGTTCGAAAAGATGTCGTCGAAGGTCGGACATCGGTAGAATCCCTGGAGGGTCACTCCTGACACGAACTTCGACTGGGGGGTATTTTATACCCAACAAGAAGATAAAATAAATACCATGAGAGATTGATATTTGATAAATTTTCAAGTAGTGATTATCTATACTCAACAAAAATGCCTCCAATACATTTAATAAAAATGGTGTAGAATAAAACATGAATGATAATAAAAATATCGAAAAAGATAAAGCTTAGAAAATAGAGTATATGTATATATAGTCATTAAATATGTTTTGATGTCTTCCCAAATTTATTTAATAAAAAAAAAATTATAAAAAAAATAAGATATAAATAGTATTATATAAAAGATTATGTGATTATAATTATTATATAAAAATTGATTGAAGATGACGATACTATCTTGATATAAAAAATTATTTTATGCTAATTGGCATATTTATAAATTTGGCAAAACATCTGTATAGGATTATCTCCAATCAAACGTAGTAATATTTTTCAGTATCATTTATTTAAGTAATTTTTTCTATCAACCAAATATAGTAAAAATTATTTTTTTCTATAATTATTTTTTTCAGATAAATAACTTTTAGGAATCGTAAAATTACCTCCTAATCTGATATACCCCAACCAAACGGATCCTAAGGAAAAAGTTGTGAAAAGCCTTTTCCCAAGCCCAGGCTACCAAGGCAGGATTGCAACCTTCTTCTTGCATTTTCTGTTTGGGCTATCTTTTACGTAAAGAAACTAAGTTCTATTACAAATAAATTCAAGGGAAGGTCATCATTATTGAAATAAAAAATTTTTGGTGCACACATCAGAGAAAATTCTATGAAGTGTACTTCCTTTTTTTACCGCATCTCCATTGGCATGCATCTCAATACGGAAGTCCAGAAGTTATATTGGTATGAAACTCCTCTTATTAATCATGTTATAACTTTAGAAAACAAAGAAGAAAATTGCAATATACATGTAATGAGTTAAGCTTATCTATATATCTGCATTCTCTCTTCTTTTCTGCATCAAATCTTTTTTTGCTTGCTCGTGGGACTATTCTTTGTCCCTCCATGAGATTTTTAATTCAAATGAAAATAGTAGTTAATTTAAGGATAAAAATCTTGTATTTCTTTTTAAATATAGAACTTGGAGTTATGTAATATGAAGTCTGAGGCTATACACATTTGATAGTTTGCTGCTACATATTTCAATTTTCTTTGATACATACCTAGTGGCGACCCAATATATACCTCTAAGTAAATTGATATACTATTTTCAGAATATGCTATTCTTCAGTATGTAGTATATGGCTATATAAAATATACCTCATATGTTGATCATGTAGCAATCCAATACACTCGTTTAAGCAAATCAATATACAGTTTCTAGAGTATTATATTTACTAGTATACGATACATGGTTAGCTGATTTATAATCATCAGTACATAGTATAAACTTTTTGAATGCATATGTGACAACAATCCAATGCACATCTCCAAACAAATCATTACATAGTTTTTAAAATATGATATTCATTAGTACAGAGTCTATTGTCAAATAATACATACTCAGCAAATTAGTTATTTAATAATCAAATATATATCTCGAGAAGGAGGAGGAAAGCTTCATGAATGGACAGAGCGAGACTTGATGAGGAAGAAGAGAAGATGTAGGTAGAAGAACAACCCAAACTCTTCATGCATGTACCATAATTTTCTTTTTTATTTTCTATAATTTTATTTTAAGTTATGAGATAGACAGATTTCATTAGTAATAGATGGTGGGTAATGGGACTTTTATTGATGTGATATAGGATAGAAACTATGTAATTTATGAATGGACAGAGCGAGACTTGATGAACGGACAGAGCGAGACTTGATGAGGAAGAAGAGAAGATGTTGATAGAAGAACGACCCAAACTCTTCATGCATGTACCATAATTTTTTTTTTGTTTTCTATACTTTTATTTTAAGTTATGAGATAGATAGATTTCATTAGTAATAGATGGTGGGTAATGGGGCTTTTATTGATGTGATATAGGATAGAAACTACGTACCATTGCATGTTGGTGTGTTCCTCTTCATACTTGATCTTTCCAGAATCTCAAAATTAGAGATCTTATGGTGGCAAGTGAGAATAAGTGGAATCTTTCTTTGATTTAGCAATTCTTTTCTAAGAATTGGCTGATAGTATTTGGCCTATTTCTACATTGGATGGAGATACTGCAAATAAGTTAAGATGGAGATCTTCCTTTGGATTGACGATTGAAGTTAAAGATTTATATAAATTCTTTAAAGAAGAAGCCTCTTTTGTTAAAAACCTGATATCGCTCTGATACTAAATGTTGGAACCTGGTACCTCTCAGATATCAGCTGCAAATCGATGTCTAGCAAGGACTTCGGTGTTAATCCAAAAAATCTGAAGAAGAAAACAAAAAGAACACGAAAACCTGGATTGGATCTTGGATGAGAACGTGAGAGAGAGAGAAAGAGCAAGATAGTGGCTAGGATTCAGGAGAAAAAGTTCAATGTTTATTTTATCTCTACCTTGGTATTACAATGACTTATATATATACCAAGACAATGAGTTCAACGATCCGAACCCAAAAAACTCTCTAGGCTAATCCAATACATGAAAGCACTCACTAAGCCCATGGCTCATATGCACTCATCCCTTGGACTTAATCTCAGTCTAAACCCTTAGTTAACCCCCTTAAGACCTATCAAACCAAATCTTAAGATCATAGGATCAAAATCCAATCCTAGATCCAAATAAAAAACCCATGCTGCTTTGCCTGTGACACTGAGTCGACCCAATCTTAGACTGAGTCGACTAATCTGGGACTTAGTCGACTCAGACTGGCATTGAGTCGACTAACTTGCATGTCATGCCACAGTTTTTTGAAATCCTATCTTTTATTTTTTTGAGACATAATTAATCTAGACTGAGATTGAGTCGATCCACTTGTGACTTAGTCGATCCAGTCTCTGTCTAAGCGACTAACACCTTGAATCTACTCGTTCCTGTGTAGCTTCAATCCTAGCTCTGATTTCTTGCTCCACCTTATGTCTCTAGGTATCCGGAGCTCCAACAAAGTCCCTCGAAGTTCTCATCATCTGAACCTCGAGCCCTTAGAGAACTATATACCGTCTCCATCCTAGGAACACTCCTATCCTAACCCTAGGACCCAAACCAGTCCTAGCCTCCTAGAGCCAATACCCTAGCTCCTTCTGTGGCTTCTAAATGCTTAGGAGCACCATACCAACTTCTATAATCTGTAAGGTTATAGTGGTACAGTGGAAGCACGGATTTTAAAATTTTAAATTAAGAAATCTTCAATATTAAACCCTAAACCAAGACCTCTTTAATGATTAACAATCATATGAAATATTTTCATAACATAATTGAAGGTATAGAGGAATACCTATAATGCTTATTCCAAATATTCGATAGAACCTTTACTAGCTGCCCAAGTGTTCGCCCTCCAATGGTGATCCACACAGGATCTTGATCAAGACACTAACTTCTTAAGATGGTTCCTCCCTCTGAATTCTTCCTCTAAGAACTTCTTTAGACAGCAAAACTTTAGGGCTTCCTTCCTCTCTCCCTAGCCTTTCTATCTCTATCGTTCTTCCTCCTTGCCTTTCCTAATTCTCTTCCTAGACCCTTGTCCTAAAATCATATCTATCCTTACTATTTTAGGACTTGTCCTAATAAGAAAAGGAAGAGAGCTATTCAGACAACCTAGGAGACTTATAAGAAAGAAGAGATAAGGAATAACTCCGAATGATGGAAAGCCCCAGTGCGCATCCCCTTTTATATCCATAGATCAAATGCATTTGGGATTAAATCGCACCATTCCAACCCAATTATCCACACCCAAACACATGCCAGTCCACCTTTTAAACATCGATCCAAGTGTTATCTAATACGTGGAATCATCAGAATTAATTCCAAGAGTTGCTTCATGTAGAAGGATTCTTCAGAATTAATTTTTCGATGTTTCTCCGAAGAGTCGTGCAACCTCATATTTGGCACCTCACTTCTCCACCCTTGATCAGCGCACAATGCCATCCAAGGGCCCATAAGGGAGGTGCTAAAGGCTTTAGGCATGAAGAAAAATCAGAGATAAAATGTGGCGTGAATCAATTTAAGAGACCATAACTATATGGACTCTTATATATGGCGCATGAGTTATGGGTGGCTAGGTTTCCACATTCATCCAAACTTCTCAATAAAACAAAAAAGTGATTAAGAGGCAGAAGGACTCTTCTGCGCCTCTTAATAATCTGAAGACCATGCCACACTTATTTTTCATCGATGATATAAGTGGATAAATATGGAATGTAGCGTCCCATCCCATGGGGTGCCATAAAATAGTTTGTGCACAAAATAAACACCGCACACCAGAGAGAGAATCTCTGGCATGTGGGATTTCAGGAAGGAGGCACCAATACCTTGGCTCAGTTAGCCATGAGTCAATCCAATTTAAGACCTAATCTAATTTGAACTTAATTAGATTTAATTAGCCTAATCTAAAATTAATTTTGAATCCAATTCAAAACTAGGAGCTAGAATTTACAATACGTGCTAGCATGTTCATCCTGCATACATGGTTTAATCCAATTAGATCTTTGATCAATTTTTTTTGTGTGTGATCCATTGAGTTCCATATCTAGCCAACAGTTGGTCCAGATGCAAGTTAATCTGATTTGATTAGAATTCAATCTAATCGATTTAGATCCAATCGAGCTGATCTGATCTCAATAATTAGAATCCTTTCTAATTGACGATCAAATTAAACTCTTTAATTTGATCAAATCCATAAGATAAGATTGATGTCTAGCAACGTATCATATCTATCTAGAAAATATAAATTTTGATAAAAATATCAAAAATATCTTTCAATGATAAGTTACTATGCAATTCGATCCTGCGATCAATCTGCATCCTGAATATGACTCTGGATATGAAATCATGTCAAATCCAATATCATATTCATATTTTTCTTAATTTATAATGATGATTCAATTAATAAAATATTAAAAACTTTTTTAATTTTTATTCTATTTTGATCAAAGACTCCCTGAATTATCAATTGATTAGAGTAAGTAGGATGCAAGTTTCTCTTACCAGGAGTGATCGATTCTATGTTGACCTACTTATAATCTCCATATACATTCCACCATATTCAGAATACCCCATACATGACTAAGTCATGAATGAGTATGAACCAAAATATAGATTCATATATACAAGATTCTATGGTAGTCTCAGATCAAAAGACTACATGCATAACTTTCACTATAAGAAAATATCTTTTTATGGGTAAGTTGATTTCATAAGATGTTCTTAAGTCAGATCAATTCAGTGAACTCATTTTCTAATGAGTACCTATATCCTTATATTAATGTCTCACACAAGTGACCTATGAGATCAGCCATCCTCTTTATTGAGTATACATAGGAAGTGCCAGTCTATTCAAAATATTGATCTCCTACTCAATGCTCCTATGACTAAGAATATTCTAAATCAAAATTTTAGGATTTTAGGTCTCACAGGTACTATCTCATCATAATCCTAAAATTATTGTCTTGATTTATGGGATTCATCATAATTATTACGAATGTAAGATGCAGCATATGATGAAAAATAAATATCTTATATTTATTCATAAAGTATCAATTACATGGGTCTGTAGGATTACAAGAAAAAATCTATCAAAATATAAATTTTGATTGGCTTGTAGGGCATATTCCTTTCAATCTTTCACTTGCACTAAAGTCAATCGCTCTTATATTTTATTCCCATACAACCAAAGTAGCGATCGAACTGCTGCTGTGGTAGAGCCTTAGTGAATGGGTCTGCTATGTTGTTCTTTGTATCTACTCGTTCGATGACTACATCTTGTCTTTCGACTATTTCACGAACGAAATGGAAGTACTTTAGAATATACTTAAATTTATGATGAGACCTCAGTTTCTTAGCTTGAGCAACAGCTCTAGTATTATCACAGAAAAGTGGTATTTGATTCTTAATTTCAGAAACGACATCCAATTCAGTGATAAACTTCTTCATCCAGATAGCTTCCTTGATGGCTTCACTTGCAGCTATATACTTTACCTCAATAGTTGAGTCAGTTACAGTCTGCTGCTTAGAACTTTTTTAACTTACTACTCTACTATTTAGAGTAAAGACATACCCTGAAGTGGACTTGCTATCATTAAGATCTGATTAAAAAGTCAGAATAGCTTTCTAGTTTTAGATCAGATCTTCTATATACCAAAAAAATATTCTTAGTCCTTCTTAAGTACTTAAGAATATTTTTCACTACTTTTCAATGATCCTCATCTAGATCAACCTGAAATCTACTAACTATACCTAAGGTATAGGCAACATCAGGTCTGGTACATAGCATAACATACATGATTGATCCTACTGTCGAAGCATAGGGAATAGAACTCATTCTATTTCTCTTTTCTAATGTTTTAGGAGACATCCTTTTTTAGAGATGTATGCCTTGACTCATTGGTAAGTAATCTTTTTTACTCCCATCCATGCTGAACCTTTTTAGCACAAGATCTATGTACCTGGATTGAGACAAGCCTAACATCCTCTTAGATCAATTCCTATAGATCTTTATACCTAGTATATAGGATGCTTTGCCCAAGTCCTTCATAAAAAACTTACTTGATAGCTATGTTTTGATCGATTGTAACATTGGGATATTATTCTCAATGAGAAGTATGTCATCCATATATAAAATTAAGAAGATAATGGCACTCCCACTACTCTTCTTATACACACAAGATTCATCCATATTTTTGATAAAGCCAAATTCTTTGACGATAATATCAAAGTGGATGTTCTAACTCTTCGAGGCCTGCTTTAATCTATAAATAGATTTTTTAAGCTGCATACCTGATTGCTCTCTCACTTGAGATAAATCTTTCTGGCTGAGACATGTAAACTTCTTCCTCAAGATAACCATTAAGGAAGGCAGTCTTCACGTCCATTTGTCAAATTTCATAATCATGATATTCTGCTATCGCAAGCATAATCTGTATAGATTTGAGTATGGCAACAGGTGAAAATATTTTATCATAATCAATATCCTATTTTTGTCAAAAATCTTTAGCCACCAATCGACTTGGCCATCTGCTCCAATCTTTTTCTTATAGACCTATTTGCATCTAATAAGGATCATACCCTTTGGTGCATCAACTAAAATCCATACTTGGTTAGAGTACATTGAGTCCATTTTGGATTTCATAGTCTTTAGCCATTTATATGAGTTCTTACTCGTAACAGTTTCTGTATAGGTTAGAGGTTCGTCATTCTCAATGATGTGGGCTTCAATATTCTCAATAATGAATCCGTACCTCAAAGGTGCATTTCGCACTCTATCTGACCTTCACAGAGGAGATATATTTTGTGGTTGTACCACATCAATGGGTACTTCTGATTGAGGATTATCTTATGCTTCTATTTGTAGGTCTTGAACCTCATCAAGTTTAATTTTCTTTTCACTGTCCCTTTCTAGAATAAACTTCTTTTCCTAAAAGTGACATGCTTACTAATAAAAATCTTTTATTCAATAGGATGGTAAAAGAGGTATTCCATACTCTCTTTAGGATAACCTATAAATAAATATTTATCTATCCTAGCATTTAACTTATGTCTAAATTTTTTTTTTACATAAGTTGGACAGTCCCAAATCTTAAGATACTTAAGATTAGGTATTTTACCTCTCCATATCTCATATGGAGTGCTTGGCATAGATTTAGAAAGTATTCTATTCAGGATATAAACAGCAGTCTCTAAGGCATATCTCCAGAAAAAAATAGGCAAGTATGTAAGGCACATCATGGACCACACTTTATTTAATAAAGTATGATTCCTTTTTTCTGCTACACCATTCAACTGCGGTGTATAAGGAGGGATTTATTCTGAGAGAATTTTTTTTCTTTAAGATGATCTAAAAATCATTGGATAAGTATTCTCCTCCTCGATCAAATCGAAAGATTTTAATATTTTTTTAGTTTATTTTTTTATCATACTTTGATAGTCTTTAAATTTATCAAAAACTTTAGATTTATGTTTCACAAGATATATATATCCAAATCTAGATAAATCATCAGTGAATATAATAAAATAAGAGTATCCACCTCTGGCTTCAGTTGTCATAGGACCACATACATCTGTATATACAAGTCCTAATAACTCATTTATCCTTTCTCCGTATCCACTAATCGAAGTTTTGGTCATTTTACCCATAAGATAAGATTCACAAGTTTTTAATGATTCATAATCATAAGGATCAAAGAACTCTTCTTTGTATAACTTGTTAATTCTTGTCTCACTTATATGATCAAGTCGACAATGTCAGAGTAAAGTATTATTTACATCATCTCTCTTTCATTTTTTACTTTCATTAATATGAAAAATATTATCATTAAGAGATAAAATCAAAAGACCATTATCAAAAATGCCATGATAGAGAATTTGATTAGAAAAAAAAATTGAGCAACTATTATCCTTTCCATTTATTTTAAATTCTCGTTGCAATAGCAACAGTACAGAAATAATATTCCTAATAATCTTAGGTATATAATAATAGTTTTCTAGCTCTAAGATCTTTTCAGAAGGTAACTTCAAGATATATATCTCTACAGCTTCTATTTGGATGAACTCTCCTCCAACATCGTAGAGCTCGCAGTCACCCTTCTTCAAAATTCTAATGTTCTGCAACTCCTGCAATGACTTGCATATATGAGAATCACAGACGGTATCTAATACCCAAGAGTCTGAATTAAAAGAACTTAATGAAAAAATTGTATGTATCTCATATATAACTTTTGGTGCATTGCTTGCACCAACCTTTATAGATGCAAGATAATCTTTGCAATTTCTTTTTCAGTATCCTGCCTTGCCGCAATGAAAGTAGATATCTTATTCGGAGGCTTTCTTTCCTTTTTTCTTCATCTTGCCATCTTTAGGGTTCAATACTTTCTTTGAATCTTTAATGCCTGATTTCTTCTTAGAGGTCTTACCATAAGAAGAATTGGAGCCTTATCCTTTATAATGTGGCTCTCAGCTGTTTTGAGCATGTTTAACAACTCAAGCAAAGAGATATTCAACTTATTTATGTGACAATTCACAACAAACTGAGCGAATGATTCAGGGAGAGATTGTAGGATCAAATTCTGACTCAATTCTCCATCCATCACAAAATTCAATTGATCCAATCTAGTGATCAAGTCAATGATTTTAAGGACATGATCTTGTATGGATGACCTTTCCATCATTCTAGCATGGAATAACTGCTTAGATATCTCATACCTAGCAATCCTACTCTGTTCTCCATACAACTCCTTTAGATTAAGAAGTATGGATTGAGTATCCATGCTTTTATGTTATATCTGTAATTCATTATTTATAGAGGCTAGTATGATATACTCGACAATCAAACTGTCATTCTTCCACATCCTATATGTAGATACCTCTTCCTCCGTGGCATCATCCCCAATCTCTTGTGGTTCAGAGACATCAAGAATATACAAAAGCTTCTCCTGAGTGAGTACTATTTTTAAATTTCTCAATCAGTCCACATAATTGAGATCGATCAACTTGTTAGAATCTAAAATTTCTCACAGTGATAATGAAGATGCCATTTATAGAATTTAATATACATTAAATAAAAAATAATGCATAAGCAACCAACTCATGATGACACACATAATTAAATAAGATCTTTTATTTAATTGTATCTTTCATTATTTTATCAAATATCATAGCCTTCTTCTATGATGAACGAGATATATTAAATATTCATCTTAGTAGGATTGAGAACCTAATTCTTCATAATAATTTTGTGGTAACACAACAAACCATTATAAGTTGATAGATAGGAAACTCTTTTCAATGACATCTTATACAATTTTTAAATTTATCTTGGCTTCTAAAATATTAATAGCCTTGTGGTAACACAACAAGCTATAATATTTTAGTTAAGTAATATTTTTTATTTCAATACAGTCAAATTCAAATATTACTGCTCTTGTTGTAACATAATAAAGTAGTATACTCAAAATTATCGTAAGCATCTTTTATGTATCAAGATTATATTATATCAGTTTTCGTAGCAAGCCTTGTGGTAACACAACAAACTTGCCATAGTTCATGATGTAACATTAACCTAGCATGAAGGAAGGCCCCTAGTAGTATTTTTAACTTAGAGTTTTTTCAATTTTAAGATCGTTTAACCAAATTGACTAGGTAAGTAGGTAGAGATCCTCCCGTTACTTTTCTTAGATACTAATAAACTGGTCAGATCAGTCAATGGAACCAATTAAAAAACCACCTTTAATATTTTTTTAGACACCAATTGATCAAGAATTGGTTAACCCATTGTTGCCATCACTACCACTTAATATAATTTTTATGAGGGCTTCATTGGTCTTATGTATATTCTAATTTCATAATGCTAATATACACTAATATATGTTAGCATTAATCATTTTATATGTGCCGATGTGACATATAAATATTCATCATTTCAAGACAATCTTACAGCATAATCCCATTATGTTAGGATAATCTTATTTCAGAATGATAAAGTGGTAGATCAGACATACATCAATTCATATCATCATATAAAAATATGATTAAAGCATAATTCATAGCATAACTAATTTTAAACTATGAGCATCTGTATAGTATGAATCATAGCATGCATTACATGAACATTATCTATATATGATTGAACCAAACAAGACCGGCTCTGACACCACTGTAGGATTATGATGGCACAGCGGAAGCATGAATTTTAAAAATTTAAAATAAAAAATTTTAAATATTAAACCCTAAACTAAAACCTCCTTGATGATTAACAATCATATAAAATATTTTTATAACATAATTGAAGGTATAGAGGAATACCAGTAATGCTTATTCCAAAACTCTAATAGAACCTTCACCAGGCACCCAAGTATTCGCCCTCCAATGGTGATCCATACAAGATCTTGATCAAGACACTAACTTCTTAAGATGATTTCTCCCTCTAAATTCTTTCTTTAAGAACTTCTTTGGATAGCAGAACCTTAGGACTTCCTTTCTCTCTCCCAAGTCTTCCTATCTCTACCTTTCTTCCTCCTTGCCTTTCCTAATTCTCTTCCTAGACCCTTGTCCTAAAATCAGACTTGTCCTTATTATTTTAGGACTTGTCCTAACAAGGAAAGAAAGAGAGCTATTCAGACAACCTAGTAGACTTGTAAGAAAGAAGAGATAAGGAATAACTCTGAATGATTGAAAACCCCGACATGAGTCCCCTTTCATATCCGAAGATCGAATGCATTCGGGATTAAATCGCACCATTCCAACCCAATTATCCACACCCAAACACATGTCGTTCCACCTTTTAAACATCGGTCCAAGTGTTATCTAATACGTGAAATCATCAGAATTAATTTCAAGAGTTGCTTCACGCAGAAAGACTCTTTGAAATTAATTCTCCGATGAGTCACACAACCTCATATTTGGCACCTCACTTCTCCACCCTTGATCAGTGCACAATGCCATCCAAGGGCCCACAAGGGAGATGCTAAAGTTCTTTGGGTGTGGAGAAAAATCAAAGATAAAATGTGGCGTGAATCAATTTAAGAGACCATAACTATATGGACTCTTATATATGGTGCATGAGTTGTGGGCGGCTAGGTTTCCACATTCATCTAGACTTCTCGATAAAAAGAATAAGTGATTAAGAGGCAGAAGGACTCTTTTGCACCTCTTAATAATCGGAAGACCATGCCACACTTATTTTTCATCAGTGATATAAGTGGATAAATATGGAATATGGCGTTCCATCCCATGGGGCACCGTAAAATAGTTTGTGCATAAAATAAACACCGCATGCCAGAGAGAGAATCTCTGGCGCATGGGATTCTAGGAAGGAGGCACCAATATCTTGGCTCAATCAGCTATGATTCAATCTAATTTAAGACCAAATCTGATTTAACCTTAATTGGATTTAATTAGCCTAATCTAGAATAAATTTTGAATCTGATTCAAAACAAGAAGCTAGGGTTTGCAACACATGCTAGCATGTTCATCCTGCAAATATGATCTAATTCAATTAGACCTTGAATCAATTTTCTTTGTGTGTGACCCATTGAATTTCACATCTAGCCAGCAGTAGGTTCTGAAAGAACTAGATCTAGGATTTCTGGGTTAGATCTTGAAACTTTTTTAAGATCAGGCAGCGGAAGACTAAAATAAATCAAACTTTATCTTATAAAACTAAAAAATTTCTAGATTTAAGATCCTATTATATGATTATTACATAGCATTAAATCAAAAATTAAAATATAAAGAGTAAGAACTACATGTTGATCATATCAACATATTTTTATGCTACATCTAATGTATGTAAAATATAATAGATCAGATCTATTACCTTGCAAGTTAGATATTCTAACTTTGCTGATCCAGGCTTGAGGATGATGTTACGAGCCGTACATGCATCCGACCTTTAGGAGTCATCCACACAAGCCCATAAATCATGATCAAAAGTTCTGGTCCAGAAAATCAGCACAATATGCTAGTACTATGCTGATCCTTCTTCGATGGTCGATCAGATGCCTCCTTCTTCTTGATTTGGATTCTTTCAAAGATGAAAAGTAGGAAAAATTTTAGATATGAGACACTCTTAGAAAACTCACAGATGGAGGAAGGAAAGAGATGAAATCAGCAACCCTAGAAGAAGACCCTCTTTTTCTTCTCTTTGCTCTAACCCAGACACTAGATTTTGTGTCTATTATATCTCCATGCCCCAACATTCTCTCTCTCTAATTTTCACACACCCCAAAGATCTCTAAATGCTTTATAATTCATAAAAATTTTAAAAATAAATTCATCTTAAATAATGAGATATGAAGAATCCTTATCTAGGTCAAATACCTAGTCAAGAAAAATCCAAACAGGGCAAGACAAGGGGTGCCCAACTCTTGGGCACCCCCTCCTTCTTTTTCTACCATGGACCACCAGCAAAGGGTACACAATATGTGCCATAAAACCCATAAAAATTTTAAAAAAAATTTGGATAAAATCAGTGCCATAAGGAAAGAGTTTTGGTTTCTTAAAATTCTATCTCATAGAATTTGAAATCCAAACTAATTCCTATTTTGACTTGGTCCACAACCACATTCCATGTAAGAGAAAAAGAGTAAAAAGTTTTGGACATGCATGTGGCACAAAATAAGAGAGAGTGGGTGTGGGGGGCTAAGGTGGCATCTGGTGGAATCTTAGTCTTACTAGGATTCAATCTATGACTTATTCAAATTTAGTTTCTCAAACCAAATCAAACCAAAACCAAATCAATCCAACTAAAATAGGTCTTAACCCAATTAAAAATTTAATTTAATCAGATTAAATTAGATTTAAATCTGATTTAATTTTTTAATCGAATTAAAAATTAGGTTGACCCAAGTCCTAATTGAACTAGGACTAGTTTTTTCTTGCACTTGGCTTATCCAATAAACCAATTGAATTTGATCCAATCAAATCCAAACCAAATATAATTAAATCATAATCAATTAGAGTTAATCTCAGCCCATTGAATTAATCAAATTAAGCTAATTAGCAATCGAATTGCTAATCGATCCTCCTGCAACACTTGCACTAGGTTAAATGTCAATCGTATTGATCGTTTAACCCTAGAATGATTCTTAATCGTTGATCAACCATCTGATCGGATCATGAACTCTAATGTGTGCAACCTCATAGGTTCGAACCTAAGTCAGTAGTATAAGAATAAATTTTTATACCAATCGAAGTGACCATCTAGCAATGGTACCCGACGGCTGAATAGGTCGAATGTGTAAAACAACATCCTTAGAACCCATGCGGATATAGTTTCCATTTAATTCATCCCTATTGGGTATAAAATAACT
This sequence comes from Elaeis guineensis, assembly GCF_000442705.2. Classification (NCBI taxonomy): domain Eukaryota; kingdom Viridiplantae; phylum Streptophyta; class Magnoliopsida; order Arecales; family Arecaceae; genus Elaeis; species Elaeis guineensis. Next base: position 84,844,898 of record NC_026002.2, read on the forward strand.
CCAGTCGAAGTTTGTAAGAGGCCAACCCTCTCAGGACTCTTCCGACTTCCGACCTTGTGTGGCATCTTTCTGAACTCCCCCGACTGTCCGAGCTTCCACAGTACCATCCGGACCCCTCCAGTGGTCGACCTTTCACAGTGTCCTCCAGACTCCTCCAGCAGACGAACTTCCACAGCACCAACCAAACTTCAACAATGCCAACTAGACCCCTCCAACGGATAAATTTCCTCCGGACCCCTCCGATGGTCGACCTTCCACAGTGTCCTCCAGACTCCTCCAGTGGACTCACTTCCATAATGCCTTCCGGACTCTTCTATCGGTCAACCTTCTATAGCACCTTTTGAATTTCGCTATCGGTCGACCTTCTGTCGGATTTCTCATGCAATCGGACCTCTCCAGCGGACAGTCTTCAAATAAGCTTCTACATCAAACAAATTCCAGATGGACTTCTCTAGCAATCGGACTCCAGCCAAATTCCTCCAACAGAAAGTTTCCATCCGGGCTTCTACAGCAGATGACTTCCGTCTGTAACATCAACGCCTAAGGCACCCAACAATAGTTAACCCGTCAGCAACCTCAAAAATATCCGAGCTTCTCTTAGATTGCTGAGACAAAGAGCTATTCTGCTCCACCAGACGTCCCAACCGAGCTTCAGTCATCCGGCCCGAACTCTCCGGTAAGTCACGACAATGGACACCACTCCACTCTCTGTAACAAACTCCACGTGGCCCCACTACTCTCCGACAAGTCGCGACAATGGACACCACTACTCTCTGTAATAAACTCCACGTGGCCCCGAACGGCCCACTACCAGGCAGTTACGAACGTCGCTGTCAATCGATTACGCTCTCCTATCTTTAAAAGAGACCCCCCAGATACGTTCTCCTCTGAGCTCTAAATACTATCTCTAAACTCTGCTAAAATCTCATTTGAGTGCTCCATTTCTGTTGAAGCAGAGTACTGACTTGAGCATCGGAGGGTCTTGCCGGAGCACCCCCAACTCCGATTTAGACTTTCCTTGTAGGTCCCGATGGCGGCCGTGATCTCCTCAACTCCAGCTTCTCTGACATCGATGAAATTCTGCACCAACAGAATTGGTGCTAGAGGAAGGGCTGTGTCTTCGCAGGACCCTTGTTCTTAAAGAAGTACTCAACGGGACTGTCTTCGATCATCTTCTTCGACATCTTCTTCTTTTTGTCCGACCAGATCCCAACTTGATGCTTCCTCGAAAGGCATCCACCAGGTGATCTACGGCCTCCATAGCCAGATCTCAGCAAGATCCGCCAGCTCCGACCTCGTCTCCAATTTTTCAGGCTCCTCCTCCTCCGGCAATGACAGTCGGCATGGAGCAATTCGACCTACTGGTTCAGTAGGTCAGGGGCCTCATCGAAGCAGTGCAGACCATGCAGCAACAGCAGCAGCCGCAGACGTCGGTGCGGCTGGAAAGAGCATCGTCAGAGTTTCAAAATTCAGTGATCAGGCAGCCCACTTGGGCCAATTGCCCTGTATCCCCTGAAAAGGGGAAGTAGAGGGTGGAGAGCCCTCTGTCTGATCATGATTCCACCTCTGAAAGATCCCTACCTCCATTCTGCCAGAAGACCCTCGAGATTTGTGATCGAGAGGATCTCCTGGATTGAAGGTTTCAAGAGATGAATTGGTGGATCGAAGAGCTCCGCCATGCTCCCCTTGCTTACGGTGAGGATATCTGTACTGACCCTCCTTTTTCTCAAAGAATTATGTAGGAACCGATCCCGTCAAACTTCAAGCTCCCCCAAATTGAAAGCTACAACGGGACCTCGGATCTGGTTGACCACCTGGAGGCCTTCCAGACAATGATGCTGCTTCATGGCGCGTCAGAAGTCATCCTGTGCCGAGCTTTCCCATTTACCTTGAAGGGAGCAGCAAGAAATTGGTACTCGGTATTGAAGCTGGGTACTATCTTCTCCTTTGATCAAATGAGCCATCAGTTTGTGGCTCATTTCATCAGCAGCTGACGTCCCCGGAGAGGTTCAGAGTCCCTCATCAACATCAAGCAAAAGGAGGGAGAATCCATCCGAACTTATGTCAACCATTTTAACGCCACCGCATTGGAGGTCCGGAACTTGGACCAATCAGTTGCAATGGCTGTCCTGAAGAGTAGTCTCAAAAGAATGACCTTCTATTTTTTTTGAAAAAGAAGTATCCCAGGAATTTCACTGATTTGCTGGCTCGGACCAAAGGATATGCCCGAGCAGAGAAAGCCTTCAAGCTGAAGGATGAGGAGGCCACGAAGGAGCGGTAGGCAGGCGACTCCAGTAAGCCCACAGCTGAAAAAGGGCCGAGTGAAACTCGACCACATTCTTGACTCCCTCCGAACACAAGCATGTCCGAACTCCTCCCCGAGCTCATAGACGGAGAAGCTCGGACCGCAGAGTTCGACAGAGCTCTCCCCCTAGAAGATTCCACAGCTACGCCCCTCTCAATGCTCCAAAAATTCAAATGCTGATGGAGATCAGGGAGTAGCTGCCAAGGCCGAAAAAGATGCACACACACCGCAAAAAGTGCAACACTAACAAGTTCTGCCTCTATCATCTTGACCACGACCATGACACGGAGGAGTGTCTTCAGCTCTGAGATGAGATCGAGGAGCTCATCAGATGGGGTCGGCTCAATAGATTCATCCTACGTCGGCCTGAAGATAGGAAAGATCGATCGAGGGCCCTACCACAACCAGAGCTGTCAAGGAGGGAAGAACAGCCTGAAGATCGATCTCCAATCGGGATCATCAACACCCTCTCTGGAGGACCCCGGTGGGGAGCAGCCAGTGGATCGATCGGACCACCCAAGTGGTAGAGGACTGAAGAATCTATAACCTTTACTAAAGAAGATGCCCAGGAGATTTAATTCTCCCATAATGATGCGGTCATAGTTTCTTTAAATATTGCTGACTATGATGTACACCGCATTCTAGTTGATAATGAAAGCTTGGTCGATATTTTATTTTACGATGCATTCTCAAAAATATCCATTTTGGATGATCTATTAGGGCCGATAAGCTCTCCATTGGTAGGGTTCACTGGCGATGCTGTGCCAGTGGAAGGAGTAATAACTTTGACCGTAGTTGCAGGTTGGTGCCCGAAATAATCTAGAGCGCAAGTGAATTTTCTGGTAGTAAGGGCATCATCTGCCTATAACGCAATACTCGGCCGACCTGGCCTTAACGCCCTCTGAGCTGTGGTACCGACCTACCATTTGAAGTTGAAATTTTCTACAAGCCAACGGGTCGGAGAGGTCAGAAGAGATCAAGTCCTGGCAAGACACTGCTATAACATAGCCTTACAAAGAAATGGTCAGTCTGACCCCTGTCCGGTTGATGGATTAAACACCCGTGATGATCTTGCTGAAAAATGGGGTGAGCCAATTGAAGATCTTGTCTCAATTTCTTTGAACGATGGGAATGAAGAGCATGTGGTGAAGATTGGCTCCAACCTGGGAGAAGAGGTACGGACACAGCTTATCAATTTTCTACAAAAGAATACGGATATTTTTGCTTGGGTTCCGACGGATGTGCCAGAGATTGATGCGGAAGTCATGGAGCACCGTCAAGCTGTTGATCCCAAACATCGGCTGATGAAAGAAAAAATCTGAGGTCATGCACCGAAAAGGCAGAAGGCAATAGCTGAGGAAGTTGATAAACTCCTGAAAGTCGGGTTCATCAGAGAAGTCAACTATCCGAACTGGGTCTCCAATGTGGTTCTCGTCAAGAAGGCGAACGACAAGTGGAGGATGTGTATAGACTTCAAAAAGCTGAACAAAGCCTGTCCGAAGGACAGTTATCCTCTGCCCAAAATTGATCAATTAGTAGATGCAACCTCGAGCCATGAGCTTCTCACTTTCGTGGATGCATTCTCCGGCTACAATCAAATCAAGATGGCACCAGAGGATGAAGAAAAGACTGCTTTTATCACTGACCGTGGTCTTTACTGTTACAGGGTCATGCCTTTTGGCCTAAAAAATACAGGGGCGACCTATCAACGGTTGGTGAATAAGATCTTCAAAGAGCAGATCGGCCGCAACATGGAGGTCTACATGGTGATATGCTTGTGAAAAGCAAATCCTCCATGAACCACATCACCAACCTTGAGGAGACCTTCAGCGCCCTCCGAAAATACAAGATGAAGCTGAACCCAACCAAGTGTGCTTTTGGAGTAACCTCAGAAAAATTCTTGAGCTTTATGGTATCGGGGCGTGGGATCAAAGTAAATCCAAAAAAGATTCATGCCATCCAGGAAATGACCGCCCTGAAGACAATAAAGGAAGTTTAGCGTCTTACTGGGAGAGTAGCAGCTCTGAATCGCTTCGTCTCAAGGTCGGCCGAACGGTGCCTACCTTTCATTTAGACTCTCAAGTAGCCGAAGAACTTCTGTTGGACTAATGAATGTCAGTGAGCATTCGAAGAATTGAAGAACTACCTCAGCTCACCTCCGCTATTGGCAAAGTCCGAACTAGAAAAGGAGTTGTTCCTGTACCTGGCGGTCTCCTCTGTGGCTCTCGCAGCAGTTCTGATTAAGGAAGAAGCAAAAATTCAACGGTCGATCTACTACATAAGTCAAGTAATGAGAGACATCGAAACTAGGTACACTAAGTTAGAGAAACTAACTTACACCCTGTTGATTGCAATCTGAAGGCTCCGATCTTACTTTCAAGGGCACACCATAATACTACTCACTGACCAGCCGATTAAGGCAGTTCTGCATTGAGCGGATGCTTTCGGAAGGATGGCGAAATGGACAGTCGAGCTCACAAAATTTGACATCAACTATCGACCTCGACCGATGATAAAAGCCCAGATATTAATAGACTTCATAGTAGAATGCACTATCCCGAAAGAAGCCAAACTTGAACGAGGTGAAGCTGACAATCCAGGGCTCCAGCCGAAATCCCCTGAGGAAAGAATAGATCTCCCTGATGGTTTTTGGGCTCTCTATGTGGATGGTTCCTCCAATATGTTAGGCGCGGGTGCGGGCCTGATCTTGGTCAATCTGAAAAGAATTATCGCAGAGTACGCACTGCGCTTCGAATTTTCTGCGATAAATAACGGAGCAGAATATGAAGTTCTGATTGCAGGACTGAAGATCGTCAAAAAATTAAAAGTAGATCGGCTCCAAGTCTATAGTGACTCCCAATTGGTGGTGGGACAAGTCAGTGAAAATTATGAAACTCGAAAAAATAGTATGGCCAAGTATCTCGAAAAGGTAAAAGAGATCATCCCTGCCTTTGGCAGCTTTGACATCAAGCAGATTTCAAGAGCAAAAAATATCAGGGTCAATCTTCTCTCCAAGTTGGCTACACTGGCTCTGGTTGAACTACCCAAAGAAGTCCTCTTCAAAGTTTTGAAATGTCTAAGTATGGAAGAATCGTAGCTTGTAATGGAGATCAGCCATGAACCCAGCTGGATTGACCCACTGGTTGCATACCTCAAAGACGGGGTTCTTCCTCATGATGCAAAAGAAGCTCGGAAGCTTAGAAACCAGGCCTTTCGATATATCCTTTATGAGGGCAAGCTGTACAAGAGATCGTACTCTTTGCCCCTCCTGAAATATCTCCAGCCTTCTGAAGTCGATTTTGTCTTATGGGAGGTACATGAAGGAGTCTGCAGAAGTCACCTGGGGGCCAGATCTTTATCCCACAAACTGCTCCGATAAGGTTATTACTGGCCTACAATGTACCACAACTCTATTGAATATGTCAGAAAGTATGATCGGTGTCAGAGATATGCGAATATCCAAAGACAGCCTGCCTCCGAACTTACACCTTTGAGTGCCCCATGGCCATTTGCACAATAGGGGATGGATATCCTTGGACCTTTTCCCATGGCATCCGGACAGTGGAAGTTCCTCCTGGTGGCAATTGACTACTTCACCAAGTGGGTCGAAGCCAAACTTTTGGCGAAAATCACAGAAGCTAAACTGCAGGACTTCATCTGGAAGTCAATCATTTGTAGGTTCGGCTTATCCAGAACTCTCATTACTGATAATGGGCGACAATTTGCTGGAGTAAAATTTGCTGAATTTTGTGAGGACTTAAATATTTTCCATAACTTCACGTCAGTAGCCCATCCACAGGCAAACGGTGAAGCCAAGGTGACCAACAGGACTCTGTTGCAAGGAATCAAGGCGAGACTTGAAAAAGCAAAGGAAACTTAGGTAGACGAGCTTTATCATGTGTTATGGGCATACCGAACTACCTAAAGACTGTCCACGGGGGAGACCCCTTTTGCCTTAGCCTTCAAAATATTTTGATTGAACTCAAACTTCCGTTGGTGCGAGTCATGGCATTCGACGAGCAACGCAACTCACAGGATCTCAAGGCCATCCTCGACTTGTTAGAAGAAAAGCGAGAGACAGCTCAAGTTCGGATGGCAGCCTACAAGCAGAAAGCAGCCCGCTACTACAACTCCTGTGTCAAGAGCAAAGCCTTCAGAGCGGAGGACTTAGTACTTCGGTGAGCCGCTGTTTCACAACCTCAGAATCAAGAAAAACTTACCCCAAACTGGGAAGGCCCGTATGAAGTCAGAGAGGTAGTCCGGCCCGGAACATACTATCTAAAAGAGCTCGGAGGAGCGGACCTTTCGCGACCATAGAATTCAGAAAATTTATAAATGTATTACCGATAACTTTGCCTTAAATAAAAGTTTCATATTCGCATATCTTTTTCTTTTGACATGAGCTTATAACGACAAGGAGTAGCTCCTCCAGACAATCGAAACTAAGTGTGTCAGGAACAAGAGGAGAACTTCGTTCTGACACAAATGAAGGCTCGATTATTAAGAGATCGGATGGGGGAAGAGGCCCTCACAATGGCCCTTATGCGCCCCCACAGCCATGTTAGGAATAGGAGGAGAACCTCGTCCTAACATGAGCAAAGTCGAAGACCCAATTATTAAGAGATCGGATGGGGGGAGAGGCCCTCGCAACGGCTCTTATGTGCCCCCACAGTCATGTTAAGAACAGGAGGAGAACCTCATCCTAACATGAGCAAAGTTGAAGATCTGATTATTAAGAGATCGGATGGGGGGAGAGGCCCTCGCAGTGGCCCTTATGCGCCCCCACAGCCATGTTAGGAACAGGAGGAGAACCTCATCCTAATATGAGCAAAGTCGGAGACCCGGTTATTAAGAGACCGAATGGGGGGAGAGGCCCTCGCAACGGCCCTTATGTGCCCCCACAGCCCTGTTAGGAACAGGAGAAAAACCTCATCCTAACATGAGCTAAAATTGACTGTGTCGAAAATAGGAGAAGAACCTCGTCCTGACACAAATGAAGACCTAGTCGTTTAAGACCGGATGAGGAGAAAAGCCTCCTCAATGGCTCCTCTACACCCCTACAACTCCGTTAGGAGCAGAGAAAAAATCCTCGCCCAAATATTAAAAAAAAAAAGAGATAGAAAAAGAAAAAGTGATGAGCTACGCCAAAGATAAGGAAAAAATGAACTACATCTAAGACACAAAGGACCTCGTCTCAAGGAGGAAGAAAATTTTTGTCAAAAATCCTCAGTCTCTAAGGGGAAACCCAATACTAGCAGGAGAAAATAGACTTCATCAAAATAACGAGAAGTTCGGGCTCCAAGATCGAACATCGAGAGAAAGCATCAAATTCGAATGGCCTCGAAAAGACCTTCAGTCATGAATAAAAAGGTCGAATCAATGCGGCGATGACTAGGAACCTTCAAACAACGTCGACATCGAATAAGATAAAAGATAAGAGAAGCTCAATAAACGACAACTCAGAGCAAGAATAGACAAGGTAATGAAAAAAAAAAATTTCATTTTATTAGTAAAGAGAGCATTACAAAAATTTTTGAAGGCCAAAAAAAAAAAAACAAGAAAAGAAAGGAATACATAGAACAAAAGGTAAAAGAAGTTCTAAGGAAGCTTGACTTTTTTTGACTTCAAACTCTCGGTTCCAGCCATTATCAGGGATTGCTTTAAGTTCTCAATTTCTTCTTCCAGTTCCTTCTTTCTTAACAGCATCTCCCGATACATTTGGTGAAACCGCCGGCTTTCGCCCTCCGATTTTCGAAGCCTCTTCCTCAGAACTTCGGACTCTACTTCTGCATCCTTGACCACCTGTTGCTCATAGGTCAGCTGAATTTTCAGCCGCTGCAGTTCGACCTTCTCCTTTTCAAGGGCTACGGACAGTTCTTCCATGGTCCCCCTCAAGGATCGGAGCTCGTCGGAGTCTTGAACCGAAATGACCTAGAGTCTTTTGAACAACTACTTCTGAAGGCAAGCAACCTCATCGGTCGCCGTCTTGAGCCTCCTTTTATAGTTGTCTATTTGCCTGCACCAGCTGACTCGGTAAGTGTTGTAATTTGTCTCGACATCCTGTAGCTGCTTCTGAAGGTCGGAGAATTTTTTCGACCAGTCTATCTGAGTTGGAAGGCAGGATGAGCTCCCTTCCAATTGATCGATCTTCTCCCGTACGGCCGCCAACTCAACCTCAAGGGAGCTGATCTTGGAAGCCTGAGTCCAAGATCGATCACTGGCGCATTTCTGGAGTTCCTCAAGCTCCTTCTCGAAGTTGGCCTTCTTCCAGCTATAGTCCATGAAGTCCTTTTTGTGGAGGTTCTGAAGGTGAGTAACCTCTGCGGTGGCTTCCGAATGGCTCTTCCTCAGCCTATGAAGTTCGTCGTCCATCTTCTTTGATTTCTTCGTTAGGTGACGAACTTCTCTTCTCAGATCCCGGATCATAGACTTCAAAGGAATCCCCTGCGGTAGGGAAAGAGCTTCAGCAGGGCACTGTTATCGAAAAACAAGAGCATCACAATGCAAATCATTGCAAAAAAAAAAAGAAAAAAGAAGTAGAAGAAGAAAAAGGAGCTCTCTGTAAAGAGGAATCCGATTTCATCGATTGAATAATTCTTAAGTACAAGAGAAAGAAAAAAAAAATTGTAACAAAGGAAAAGTACAAAATTAGAGGTCTTGGACCTCTGGAGTAGAAGTGGAGGAGCTCGGCACCCCCAGAAGGTCGGTCACGGTAGCTGCAGTAGTTGAAGAGGTTTCGGATGGAGGGAGACCGGCAACAACTTCGAAAGGTCCAACTTCATCATTGGACACTGCATCCAGGAAGCTAAGGTCGAGTTTGAAAAACTTTTCGACCACCTCCTGGCAAAGCTCGAAGCCTTTGATAAAGGCGGCCTGGCCGAACTTGATATTCAGATCCCTCATCTTGGAGGAGGTCTTGAACTCCTCCACTGCTTGGGCCCTTGCCTCTGAGACTAGGGTCGGGATCTGCTCCTTCAGCTTGGAGACCTCGGCCTCTGCCTTCCTTCTTTCCTCCTCCAAAGCAGCCTTCAGATCCGTCGAAGTTTGTTCCTCCTTCTGGAGCACCTCTTGGAGACTCGTGACTTTGGTGACCTTTTCCTTAAGACGGGCAGCCTCAGCCTGGTGGCCTTCCTCCACCTGGGCCACTTCCTTCTTTGCATTATTCATCGCCTCGATGTTGGCGATGAGTTGGTGTCCAATCTACAAGAGCGGCCAGAAAATCAATATGAAAACTAAGGAATGAACTAAGTGAAGAAGCGAAAGGAAGAAAAAAGTAAATCGGCCTACCTCAAAAAAGGACCCCAGAGAGTCCCAAACCCGCTGTTCAGGATCGACATGGATGATCTCGGGCAAAATGCACCCATCGACCAACTTTTTTATTAAATCCCTATTGTTGAAGGGATTCTCCCCCGGATCCTCTTCGGAGCTGTTGGACCCTTCGATGGCTGCCCTGCTGCTGCTGATCTTGCGGGCCACCATCTTCTTCCTTCTCTTCCTTTCGACCCCCGGCACCTCCTTGGGATGAGACTCTGGAGCGGGAACCTCGGCTAGAGGGCTTCTTGAAGAAGCTCGGGGGATTGCGGGCTCGACGTCGGAGGGGGCATCAACGACAATGGCCGCCTGGGCAAGCATGGTCGAGCTTGTCTCCTCTACCCTCGCCTTCTTCGCTAACCCAAAAGTTGCAGTGCATTTCTTCTTGTGGGCCTTGAGACCCTTGGCTAATATCTGAGCTGCATCTGCATCCATATCTGCAATGAAAAAAGATCAGCACAGCTTAGAAACAGAATAAGAGAAAGAGGAAGCAGCGAATGACTTGAGAAAGAAAAAATACCGACAGGATTGAAAGGGCTCAGACCGACATTGAATAAAAGTTGCTCCTTCAGAAGGTCGGGGAGGAGAGGAGCTGGATAAGTCTTAAGTTTATTGGAGGCTTCAAGGTCATCCTTTTTCAGGCTAGAAGCCCGACGGATGGAGTCCCTCAAGGAGCCCCAGGGGGGCAACCTCAGCATCAGGGTCGGGCATCGGACGTAGAAGTACCTCTCCTTCCAATTGTGGATAGAAGAGGGGGCATCTTTCATCAACCCCTTTCTACCGAACTGGGGGGAGAAGTACCATCAGTCCTTTGCCGAAGGGTGATGCTTAAAGGTATAAAAGTTTCTAAACAAGGGAAGAGTTGGCCGGACTTCAGCTAAATGATAGAGGAAAAAAAATCCTATCAGAAACCTAAAGGAGTTCGGCGCTACAGAAACTAGAGAAATGTTTAAAAAGCAAAAAAGAGCAACCACAAAAGATGGGAGTAGAAGTCGAAGTCTGACGCGGAAGGCTTCCTGGTATAAACAAAAGCGGCCAGAGGGAGGAGCGCTAGCCCAGTCAGTTGGCCTGAAAAGCTCAAGCTCATACTTCGGAGGAATCTCGTACTGAATCCTAATCAGTGAGAATTCGTCTGAGATCAAAGAGCTGGGAATGGTGTCTGGTACAAAGACCAGACGAGGTCTGATCCTAAGTATGGGTTCATCTACAGTACTAAGATTTTGGGTGACTGGAGACGACGAACTTCTAGAACTGCTAGAGGAGGAAGTGTTGGAGGATATTTTGAATTAAATAAAAATCTCAAAAAAATTAGAAAAAATAGGAAACAAGGCGCTCATAAAGAAACTAAACGGGCGGAATGTAGAGGAGGAAAAATAGAAGAACAGCAAGAAAAAGAAGGGTCCTGGAACTAACCTAGACTGGTCCGAGAGGTGCAGGAGGGCAGCGAAGGCGATGGAGGTCGACCTAAAGGGCGCCTAAGATCGAGATGGACGCTGGAGGAGAACAAAGCTCTCAGAGAAGAAGAGGGGACCGAAGAAAAATCTTAGGCAAGGTGAAACCCCTGAAGGAGGGGGACGGGTTTAAATAGACCTCAGGGTCTGACACAATAATGAATGCAGATCTCCTTTGACCGACCTACAACCGCCGCATATCTCACTCATCATGGCAGACGACTGATGACTGACAGAATCATTATTATGCTATACCTAGGGCAACAGTCCAGTAGAAATTTCAAAAAAAAATTTTCGGATCGCCTCGATTTGAAAAGACTCCAGCACCGGCATGCCAAATGCCAAAATATCTAGAAATAATCGAGTACGAAAATCAAGGGGGGCAACTTCGGCTGTGAAAATTTTTCTATACTTTCTTCATTCAAAATCCGAACTTGAAAGTAGGAGGACTAGTGTTGGGTATAAAATAACCCCAGCTGAAGTTTGTAAGAGGCCAACCCTCCCAGGACTCTTCTGGCTTCTGACCTTGTGCGGCATCTTTCTGAACTCCCCCGTCGTCCGAGCTTCCACAGTACCATCCGGACCCCTCCAGTGATCGACCTTCCACAGTATCCTCTAGACTCCTTCAGTAGATGAACTTCCACAGCACCAATCGAACTTCAACAATGCCAATCAGACCCCTCCAACGGATAAATTCCCTCCGGACCCCTCCAGTGGTCGACCTTCCACAATATCCTCCAGACTCCTCCAGCGGACGAACTTCCACAACGCCTTCCGGACTCTTCTATCGGTCAACCTTCTATAGCACCTTCCAAATTCCGCTATCGATCAATCTTCTGTCGGATTCCTCATGCAACCGGACCTCTCCAGCGGACAGTCTTCAGACAAGCTTCTATATCAAACAAATTCTAGACGGACTTCTCTAGCAATCGGACTCTAGCCGGATTTCTCCAATAGAAAGTTTCCATCCGGGCTTATACAGCAGATGACTTCTGTTTGCCGCATCAACGCCTAAGGCACCCAATAACAGTTAACCCATCAGCAACCTCGAAAACATCCGAGCTTCTTTTAGATTGCTGAGACAGAGAGCTATTCTGCTCCACCAAACATCCCAACCAAGCTTCAGCCATCCGACCCGAACTCCTCGACAAGTCGCGACAACGGACACCACTCCACTCTCTGTAACAAACTCCACGTGGCCCCACCACTCTCTGGCAAGTTGCAACAACGGACACCACTACTCTCCGTAACAAACTCCACGTGGCCCCGAACGGCCAACTACTAGGCAGTTACAGACGTCGCTGTCAATCGGTTACGCTCTCCCATCTATAAAAGAGACCCCCCAGATACGTTCTTCTCTGAGCTCTAAACACTTTCTCTAAACTCTGCTAAAATCTCATTCGAGTACTCCATTTCTGTTGAACCAGAGTACTGACTTGAGCATCGAAGGGTCTTGCCGGAGCATCCCTAACTTTGGTATAGACTTTTCTTGCAGGTCCCGACGGCAGCCGTGATCCCCTTGACTCCAGCTTCTCCAACATCGGTGAAATTCTGCACCAACAATTCCCTTGATTAAAATGCTCATAGGATACCTCAGAGTTCAACTGTCAACTCTGATCAGGTTGTCCACATTGTATTTTAAAATATCAAATCCATCTAATGGATTATCCTGACCAAGATTTTGCTAAATTGAAATACAGCGACTCATTCTTCTCCAACTCTTGGAGTGGTCAATCCCATCTTGATCACACTCCGACTTTGCAAGGACTTGACTGTACCCAAAAGCCTTCCATCACTGAATTAAAAATTTAGTTAGTCCAGTACCAAAGCACAATGAGTTGCTTGCAAGTCACTGAGGCGATCTCAGATCTAAGGGACACTTATACCTATATCCCATCAGAGACATTCTCGACAGTAGAATGCTCTAGAGTTGGTCACGTTCAATGATGATGTACCCTTACATCTCACTTGTATGCCATACCAGTGTCTCCACACTCCTTGATTAAGAGGACAACCAATCCATATGGCTTACAGTGATCTATACTCGATAGAAATTATCGTCCTTATTAATAGCCTATCATTTGATCATGAACAGTTTTAAGGACTAATCGATAAATTCTCTCTTTATCGAACCTAAATAGTCCTAAAGACTTCATCACAACAATAGAGTTCATTAGAAGATGAAAACTTATGATGAAAATATCAAAAATATATTTTATTTATTAATAAATCAATTACAATACAAGGTTGCTCAACCGTCAACAGGTTGATGATTGACTTTAGGGATATATTTTTCAACAACTCCCACTTATCCTAAAGCCACTCAGCACAGTATCTAATACCCATCTTCAACTTGTGGTTGTCGAACTCCTTTATCGCCAGAGCTTTAGTGAAGGGGTCAGCCAGGTTTTCTTTTCCGTCAATCTTCTGAAGGTCGACGTCACCTCAATCTATGATCTTCCGAACCAGGTGGAAGCGGCGCAAAATGTGCTTCATCTGCTGGTGTACTTTGGGTTCCTTCGCCTGAGCTATGGCACCAGTGCTGTCGCAGTAAAGCAGGATCGGACCATCGAGGGAGGGTACTACTTCGAGCTTGATGATGAATTTTCTCAGTCACACAACTTCCTTATTTAATAGATAATAAGCCGATTCGAGTGCATATCCCTAGAAGGATATCGGCAAGCTGGCAAAACCCATCATGGATCAGACCATATCTAACAGAGTCTGATTTCTCCTTTCAGACACACCATTATGCTATGATGTTTCTAGAGGAGTCCATTAGGAGAGAATCTCATTCTCTCTTAGATATATGAGAAACTCACTAGAAAGGTATTCTCCTCCTCGATCAGGTCGAAGAGTTTTAATACTCTTTTCAGTTTATTTTTCTACTTTACTTCAGAATCGTTTGAACATTTCAAATGAATCCAACTTATGTTTCATCAGATAGACATATCCATATCTGGATAGATCATCCGTAAAAGTAATGAAGTAGAAATATCCACTTCTAGCACTTGTGCTCATGAGCCCGCATACATCAGTATGTACTAGGCCCAAGAGCTCAGTAGCTCTCTCACCTTTTTCAATAAAAGGTGACTTGATCATTTTACCAAGAAGACAGGACTCATAGGTTGGAAGTAATTCACAATCACTGTCTTCGAGGATTCCCTCTTGAGTCAACATGTTTATCCTGTTCTTATTTATATGACCTAGCCTATAGTGCCATAAGTAGATATCTGATACACTATCTAATCTAGGGTGCTTGCCAGTAGAATAGACTACGTTAACAGGTTGTGATAACATATACATACCACTGTTCAAATGTCCACAAAAAATAGTAACACCATTCATAATGATATTACAAACTTATTTCTTTATTAAAATTTCATAATCATTTTTGGCCAGATGGCCTACAAAAATAATATTTAAAAAAAAAATGAGACAGAAATGATAATCATTAAGAACAATAGTATGGGACTCAAATACAAGTTTCAAGATTCTTAATGCTAGAACTGGAACAGGTCTTCTATCTCCAACGTTCAGGAACCTCTCACCTTGTTCGAATCTCCTACTGATCTGCAACCCCTGCAACAAATTGCAAATATGATAAGGGCTACCGATATCCAATACCCAGTCAGTTATATTATAAATAGAGAAATTACAAGAAGTTATCATATAAATACCTTGTCCAGCAACAGCTTGCTTCTTTCTTTGCCTGTTCGGATCCAGGGAGGCAATGTACTGTGGACAGTTCCTCTTTTAGTGTCCCCGCTTCTTACAAAAGAAGCATTCAGTTTGACTCTTATTGGGCTTGATCTTTCTGATCTGACCCGACACTGATGTCCCAATATGAACTTGCACCTTCTTCACTTTCTTCTTCTTGTTCTTCTTTCCTTTCTTAAAGGGTCAAGAACCAGAAGACGAACCTCCCACTAAGTTCACCGACTCCTTGTGGAGTTGGTGATCCTTCTCAAAGTTCTAAAGCAATCCCAGTAACCCGTGGTAGTTTACTTCAGGCTTTGTCATTCTATAATGAGTGAGGAATTGGAGATAAGACTTAGGCAGCGAGTTCAGTATTGCATCTTTCCCAAGCTGCTCATGCAAGGGAAAGTCGAGCTTGCTCAAATGCTCCATCAGCTCGATCATGTACAATACATGATCAGTGACAGAGGCACCATCCCTCATTTTAGTATTGAAGATCTAGTCTTGTGCCTCTCCACGATATCGGGTGTGCCAAAGGCATCCTCCAATACTTGAAGCATATCCTTTGGCTGAGCCATCTCAAATTTGTGATTGAACTCATTGCTCATGGCAGCCAGCATGATGCAGCGCACTGTGATCCGATCATTGAGCCACTTCTGATAAGTATCTCTAACTATTCCACATGTATTGACAGCTGGCTCCTTAGGTGCAGGATCCGTTATCACATATAGGATTCGTTCATGCGTCAGGACTATCTTCAACTTTTGGTACCAGCTATCGGAGTTGGGTCCCACCAACTTATCATTGTCCAACAATGATCGGAGCGATAGGAAAGTGGCCATATCTGCATCAAGAAAAATCATAACCTAATTAGTAATTAATTCATTAAACCTAAAGATTTAGACTTTAATCAAAAGGTTTCTCTCACTATTTTATTCGAATTGATAGCCTCTACTTCCAATTCGAGGAATTATCCTAATTTCTTAGTGGGTACTAGAATCCACTTAGACTACACACAAGCCCAACTTTGATTGGCTAACCCATGTACATCTAAGAGTAGGTTTATAACCAATTATTTCTCTAAATAATTTCTAATAATTTTAATTTTGCCCCAGTCCCTAATCAATAGGCTTTGGCCTCCACTGAAAAGGTCTGGTTAGGTCCAACCATTAACATGACCATACTTAGCCTATCTAGCCAATGAATGATTAGGCCCAACTTTAGTTGGCTAATCTAACCATCATTTAGAAAGATGCAGTCAAGAAATCATATTATGAAAGATAATTTCATCAGCCGATAAGCACTAGGCCTTTAGGCCTCCAATGATTATCCAACTGATAGACCCATTATCATTCACTTAATGGAAGGCTATGATCTAGTTATCACCATAACTATTTTATTTTAAAGATCTAATAATTTTAGAAGATTTAATTGATTTAGAGAAGGAGGTCAGATGAACCAGCTTATCATGATCCTCCCACTGGCTTCACCAAGTCAGCTTAAGGGAGACCATTTAAAAGGACTGGTCTAGGAGCACCTAAATCAGTCACACTGATTTACCTAGCTGACATGGGTCAGCTCGAATAGTCAAGTGATCTTATCAAAATATAATTTTACTAAGAGATCAGGTAAGTTCGATCGGTGGGAGGGTCTGCCAAAGCTTACCTTAGACATCATCAGAAATGGCCAGGTAAGAGAGCTGCCAATTAAAAATCATCGGTCTGGTTTATCTTAGACACCAACTAATTTAATTAGTTTCGATTAGATCAACCTAACAGTTCGTGCTAGATCGCTTAGCCAAGAATCAAGTCCATTTGGTTCTCGTTAAAGACATAGACTTGACCAACTACAACTATTGTAATTGATCTAGAGAATCCTTGACCTAATCTAAGACAACAATTGATTAGATTTAGTCAATTCTCTAATTAAGTCCATCTTTAATCTAACTTTAGGTCTAACCCAATTAATGGACCTAATTCCCACTGACCCATTAACCCAATGTGTTATGGTTTGTGTCTTAGGTTCTTCAATTCATAATCCTAGAATCTAATCAAACAACTTCTTAATTCTCAATTAAGTTTTGGGCTGAGGGTTGGGGTTCGGCTTTTCGAAAATAATTTTTATATTTGTAAAATATTTTTATAACATAGTTCTACCAACTAAGTTGTATGTTTGATTTATAATCAAAATGCAAGTGAAATAAGTATGAAACTTCTTTAGATCTAATCTAAACAGATTCATGTAATTGAAACAATTTCAACTTTAAACTGCGTAAATTTTTCAGACAAATATATGATGGTTCTTTACATGAAAATTATTAACAAAGAAGTTTTATTTTAGATTTAAATATCTTTTAAATCTAATAGATCATAAATTTAATCTAGATCACATCTAATAAATTTATGATTAAAGATAGATCTACATGAACTAGGACAACCTTTGCACTATAAGGGGTAAACCTTATAGCAGGATAACCTACAGTTCATGATTGATCTAAAAATTTTAATTTTAAATTTAACAATCAAATTATAAATTAGATCTAATCTAAAAAATAATCTAAGTATGTATTAATAATCATGTAATAAACAACCTGGGCTTTGATACCAATTGAAGGAACCAGATATAGGGTTTCAGGGTTAGATCTTAAAATTTTTTAAGATCAGACAGTGGAAGACTAAAACAAATCAAAATTTATCTTCTAAAATCAGAGAATCTTTAGATCTAAGATCCTATTATATTATATTAAATCAAAAATTAAAATATAAAGAGCAAGAACTATATGTTGATCATATCAATATGTTCCTATGCTAATCTAATATATGTAAAATATAATAGATCAGATTTATTACCTTGCAAGTTAGACATTCTAACTTTGCTGATCCGGGCTTGAGGATGATATTGCAAGCCGCACATGTGTCCGACCTCTAAGAGTCATCCATACGAGCCCACGAATCACGATCAGAAGTCCTGATCCAGAAAATCAGCACAGTATGCTAGTACTGTACTGATTCTTCTTCGATGGTCGATCAGATACCTCCTTCTTCTTGATTTGGACTCTTTCAAAGATGAGAAGTAGGAGAAGAAATTTTAGATATGAGACACTTTCAGAAAACTCACAGATGGAGGAAGGAAAGAAGTGAAATCAGCGACCCTAGAAGAAGATCCTCTTCTTCTTCTCTTTGCTCTAACCCAGACACTTGGTTTTGTGTCTATTATATCTTCATACCCCAACACTATTTCTCCTTGATTTTCACACACCCCAAAGATCTCTCAATGCTCTATAATTCACAAAAATTTTAAGAATAAATTCATCTTAAATAATGAGATATGAAGAATCCTTATCTAGGTCAAATACCTAGTCAAAGAAAATCCAAACAGGGCAAGACAAGTGGTGCCCAACTCTTGGGCACACCCTTTTTCTTTTTCTGCCATGGACTACCAGCAAAGGGCACACAATATGTGCCATAAAACCCATGAAAATCTCAAAAAAAAAAAAAGATAAAATCAGTGCCATAAGGAAAGAGTTTTGGTTTCTTAAAATTTTATCTCATAGAATTTAAAATCCAAACTAATTCCTACTTTGACTTGGTCCACAACCACATTCCATGTAAGAGAGAAAGAGTGAAAAGTTTTGGGCATGTGTGAAGGCCTGGGAGAGAAGGTTTTGTCACACAAAATAAGAGAGAGTGGGCGGGGGGGGGGGCTAAGGTGGCGCAAGGAGGAATCTTAGTCTTATTAGGATTCAATCTATGACTTGTTCAAATTTGGTTTCTCAAACCAAATCAAACTAAAATTAAATTAACCCAATTAAAATAGGTATTAACCCAATTAAAAATTTAATTTAATCAAATTAAATTAGATTTAAATCTGATTTAATTTTTTAATCGAATTAAAAATTAGGTTGACCCAAGTCTTAATTGAACTAGGACTAGTTTTTCCTTGCATTTGGCTTATCCAATAAACCAATCGGACTTGATCCAATCAAGTCCAAACTAAATTTAATTAAATTATATTCAATTAGAATTAATCTTAGCCCATTGGCTTAACTAAATTAAATCAATTAGTAATTGAATTGCTAATCGATCCTCCTGCAACACTTGCACTAGGTTAAATGTCAATCATATTGATCGTTTAACATTAGAACGATCCTTAATCGTTTAACCTTAGAACGATCCTTAATCGTTGATCAACCATCCGATCGGATCGTGAACTCTAATATGTGTGACCTCATAGATCTGAACCTAAGCTGATAGTATAGGAATAAATTTCTATACCAATCGAAGTGATCATCTAGCAATGGTACCCGACGGCTGGATAAGTCGAATGTATAGAATAACATCCTTAGAACCCATGCAGATATAGTTTTCATATAATTCATCTCCTTGACCAAAATACTCATACAACATCTCAGAGTTCAACTGTCAACTCTGATCAGATTGTCTACATTATATTTTAAAATATCAAATCCATCTGATGGATTATCCTGACCAAGATTTTGCTAAATTGAAATACAATAACTCATTCTTCTCCAACTCTTAGAGTGGTCAATCCCATCTTGATCACACTCTGACTTCGCAAGTACTTAACTATGCCTAAAAGCCTTCCGTCACTGAATTAAAAATTTAGTTAGTCCAGTACCAAAGCACAGTGAGTTGCTTGTAAGTCACTGAGGCAATCTCAGGTCTATGGGACACTTATACCTATATCCCATCAGAGACATTTTCAACAACAGAATGCTCTAGAGTTGGTCATATTCAATGATGATGTAACTTTACATCCCACCTGTATGCCATACCAGTGTCTCCACACTCCTTGGTTAAGAGGACAACCAACCCATATGGCCTACAGCAACCTATGCTCGATAGAAGCTGTCATCCTTATTAATAGCCTATCAATTGATCATGAATAATTTTAAAGACTAATCGATAAATCTTTTCTTTATCGAACCTAAATAGTCCTAAGGACTTCATCACAACAACGGAGTTCATTAGAAATGAAAACTTATAATGAAAATGCCAAAAATATATTTTATTTATTAACAAATTAATTATAATACAAGGTTGCTCAACCGTCAACAGATTAACAATTGGCTTTCGAGACATATTTTCCAACAAGTTCAAGTGCAAGTTGACTTGATTTGATTAGAATTCAATCTAACCGATTTAGATCCAATTGAGCTGACCCGATCTCAACAATTACAATCTTTTCTAATTGATGATCGAATTAAACTCTTTAATTTGATCAAATCTACAAGATAAGATTGATGTCTAGCAATATATCATATCTGCCCAAAAGATATAAAATTTTGATAGAAATATCGAAAACACCCTTCAATGGTAAGTCATAGTGCAATTCGATCCTGCGATCAATTCTTTAATTCGATCAAATCCACAAGGCGAGATTGACGTCTAGCAACGTATCATGTCTATTCAGAAGATATGAAATTTTGATAAAAATATCAAAAATATCCTTCAATGATAAGTTACCATGCAATTCGATCATGCGATCAATCTGCATCTCGAATATGACTCTAGATATAGAATCATGTCAAATCCAATATCATATTCATAGTTCTTTTAATCTTATAATGATGATTCAATTAATGAAATATTAGAAACTTTTTTTAATTTTCATTCTACTTTGATCAAAGATTCTTTGAATCATCAATTGATTAGAGCAAATAGGATGCAATCTCCTCTTATCAGGAGTGATCGATTCCATATTAATCTAATCACAACCTTCATACATATTTTACCATATCCAGAACACTCCATACATAACTAAGTCATGAATGAGCATGAACCAAAATATAAATTTATGTATATAAGGTTCTATGATAGTCTCAAGTCAAAAGATTACATGCACAACTCCCATTATAAAAAAATATCTTTTGATGGATAAGTTGATTCCATAAGATGTTTCTTATGTCGGATCAATTCAATGATCTCATTTTCTAATGAGCACCCACATCCTTGTATTAGTGTCTCACACAAGTAGCCTATGAGATCAACCACTCTCTCCATCGAGTATACATAGGAAGTGCCAGTCTATCCAAAATATTGATCTCCTACTCAATATTTCTATGACTAAGAATATTCTAAATCAAAGTTTTAGGATTTTAGATCTCACAGGTATAATCTCATCATAATCCTAAAACCATTGCTTTGATTTATGGAGTTCATCATAATTATTATGAATGTAAGATGTAGCATATGATAAAAAATAAATATCTTTTATTTATTCATAAAGTGTCAATTACATGAGTCTGAAAGATTACAAAAAAAATCCATCAAAATATAAATTTTGATTGGCCTGTAGGATATATTCCTTTCATAATCTCCACCTTGGTGCATCCAAATCTTGGCACACCTGGCAATATCCTTCCGAACGATCCTGCTGTCATTGCATACCCTGATAGCCCCTTGTGCCCTTACCACTGCCAATCCTCTTCAGCTACTAAGCTCTCTTTGAGGCCTTTGGGATGACCTCCTCCACCGCTGAAGACCCTGACTTGCTCTTTTGCACTACTCTAGAGTTTGTAAGCATCTTTCTGCTTGACAGCTGCATCAACTGTTGCCTTAGACTTTCTTAGAGAATCCATAGTATTTTTGCGTTGGCACTCACTGCATACCCTGATATGGTCTCCTCAGAGCCACACCTACTCTGAACTCGTGCCATATCCTTCTCCATCTGGAAAGCCACCTCTGCTCGATGCTCCACCTGAATCTAAAGTCCCCCTGATGCCACAGAAGTATCCAACTCTGTAACCAAGTCACCTGAGGTCAACCACCCAACACAATCTTGCTGGACCTACCACTGTGCCTCGATCACCATCGCTGCCCCTTTGGACCCTCTGCAGTCTATGGACCCCTCCGAAGCTGTCTCGGATACACTGCACTCCATTGGCTCCTCCGAAACCACCAAAAGCTCATCCGACTCTTCACTTTCAGTGACTAAACCAATGAAATTTGAGCTATTTCTTTCTCCTCCCTTTTTTCTAAGTGGACACTCCTACATAAAATGCCCTGCTACACCATACCTGTAGCACTTTCGAGCCTTCTTATTGTCCTTCTGGGACTGTCTCCACCCTACTTGCTCGCCTTTCTTCTTCCCTCTCTTGGGCCTCTTAAAAGTTACAAGATCCTCCTGAAAGACCTCCCCCTTCATCATCCATTTCCGCTGCTCGTTGGACTTGAGCATTGAAATGATCTCCTCGTATACTGGTGTCTCTTTATCATACAGCAACATCATCACCAATGAATCGAAGCTTCTGGGTAGCAAACACAACAGTAGCAAGCTTTTGACCTCCTCTTCAAACTCCACCCCAATGTTGAGCAAATCCATGCTCATCCGATTAAACCACTGAATATGCCCCATAATATCCTCACCTTCCTGCATCCGGAGGTTGTACAGTTACTTTTTTAGCATCAACTTATTGCACATATATTTTTCTATGTACAATTGATGTAATCTCGACCATAGACCCCTTGGTGATCTCTCTTCCAACATGCCATATAACATCTCATCCACTAGATAAGCCCTAATCATGGCACATGCCCTTTTCTCCAAGGACACCCACTACATGTCATCCATCCCTTCCGACCTATCCTCCAAGATCGAATCCAAACCCATTTGTACCAGCAAATCCTCCACCCTCACCTTCCACATGGTGAAACTCTCTTTTCCATAAAATCTCTCAAATCCACTCTTCAACCCACTGCTTTCCATGATCAACCTAGATCAAAAACAGCACACAAAATGGATCTAAAAAATATTTGATACAGAGAAGGTGGACAGTAGCCTCCAGATCTCTTTCTTCCTCACAAAGCTAGAGAAAATCCTAGATCTAAAACCTTGCTACTGATCTTCTGCTGCAGACAACTCCTTGATCTTCTCTTCTTCCTCCTCCATGCTCAACCAGGCTCTGATACTAGTTGTTAAAAATCTAATATCGCTCTGATACCAAATGTTGCAATCTCATACCTCTCTGATACCAGCTGCAAATCGATGTCTAGTATGGATCTAGATGTTAATCCAGCAAATCTAAAGAAGAGAACTAAGAAAACACGGAAATCTGGATTGTATCATAGATGAGAACATGAGAGAGAGAGAGAGAAAGAGAGAGATGGTGGCTATGATTTTAGGAGAAAAAGCTTAATATTTATTCCATCTCTACCTTAGTATTATAATGACCTGTATATACACTAATACAATGGGTTCAATGACCCGAGCCTAAAAAACTTTCTAGGCTAACCCAATACATGAAAGCACTCATCGAGCCCATGTATTACATGCTCTCATCCCTTGAACTAAATCCTAGTCTAAATCTTTGGTTAGCCCACTTAAGATCTATCAAACCAGATCTTAAGGCCCTAGGATCAAAATTCAATTCTAGATCCAAACAAAAAATTTGTGCTGCTTTGCTCGTGATACTGAGTCAACCCAGTCTCAGATCAAGTCGACTAATCTGGAACTTAGTCGACTCAGATTGACACTAAGTCGACTAACTTGTGTGCCATACTATAATTTTTTGAAATTCAATCTTCTATTTTTCTAAGATATAGTAGACCCAGATTGAGATTGAGTCGATCCACTTATGACTTAGTCGACCCAGTCTCAGTCTGAGCCGACTATGAAGAAAAAAATCTGATTCAGATCGGATCACCAAGGAAGATTGAACAGATTACTATTTTAAATTTTTCATAACTTTTATGATTTTTCCTTGATATGTAGTGGAAATATGATTAAGATGATGGGGGTTTCTTGAACTAGATGTCTCATGAGATCTGGATATGCAGATCCTCTACTTTGCATGCATGCCAAGCACTGCAAGAAAGAGAGATGATCCTTGAGGCATCACACCTTCAGAAGGGAAGCAGGGAGGGTTGACATCTGATCTCTCAGTAAGGGAAGGCCTAGATAGATGTTCCTCATGCTAAGAGGAGAAGCGCCCAAGAACTCCATGCCTAGGAATAGATCTTCATGCCAAGATCTAATTCACAGCCTCCCTCTTGTCCCACAAAAACAAACTCCACACTAAAACCAGATCTCAATCTCACAGTGATGTTTTTTTCTCTCCTTCTGTCACACAAAAAGAATCATAATCAATGGTGTTTCAGCCCTCCCCTCTTATAGGTGTCACCTCTTATCTGATTAAAGCCCATAAGGATTAGGACTCCTAATTCTTATCCAACTAGGACACCAAGAAAGAAAGGAATGATGCCAACCTTGTGTGTGAACACTCTTCAAGTGCGCACAAGGAATATGGGGCGGAAAAAATCAGCGCCCACTCCCTTCTTTGGTCGGCAACATGCAAGAGAGAATCTGAGGGTTTTAGGACTCCATGGATCTAATCCAATCTAGTTCAAATTTAGCTCAATTCGAATCCGATTTGAATCTGATTCGAATCAAACTTGAAGAGACTATCAATCCTAAACTAATTAGGATTCAAGTCCAAGTCTAACTTGGATTATTAACCCAATCAAGTTCAATTAAATCAGATCTAATTTGAAATAATTAAGACTCTTATTTAATGTCTCAAAAGATTTCTTAGATCACTAATCAGATCAAATTCATCCCCAGAATTAAACTTGCACCTCATATCCAGTGCAAGCAAGATATAGTCAACTATTTAATCCCGTATGACTTCTAACTTAATTCTCAATTAAGTAAATCTAATTGTTCAATCAAATCACATATTTTCAAATGGAACACATAGACATTAGGTCAATTATTTTCTACATTGCTTAATTTTATGCGTGACTCCATAGGTTCAAACTCTAAGCCCATAGTATAGAAATTATTTTCTGTACTAATCAAAGTTATCATCTAGTAATGATTCTCGATATTCGGATAGATTGAATATTTGTAAAGCAATATTCAAGAACCTAGATATATGGTTACTGTATAATTCATCTTTTTGATCCTGAATGCTTAGGATGACCTAGGATTTAACTGTCAATCCTAATGTGTCATTCATATTATATTTCAACATTTCAAATCCATCATATAGATTATTCTGGTTAAGATTTTACTAAACTGAGATATAGTGATGCATTAACTCCTATAATTCGGAAGGATCAATCTTATCTTGACTCACATATAGACTTCACAAGTACTTGACTGTATTCAGTAGCCTTTCATCACTATATTAGAAATACAGATAGTCCGACACCAAAGTATAGTGAATTGCTTATAAGTCACGATGGTGATCTCAGATCTGAGGGATACTTATGTCCATACCCTTCGTGAGCTATCCTTAACAGCAGAGCACTCACAGGTGAGTCACTGTTTAGTGATGATGTACTCCTACATTTCATCTGTATGCCATACCAGTATCTCTATACTCCTTAATTACGAGAATAACCAACCTATATGGCACACATCGACCTATACTCGATAAACATCATCATCTTTTAATGACGTATCATTTGATCATGAATATGTTTAAAAACTATTCGATAAATCCTTCTTTATCAATTATTTTTATAGTTCTAAGGACTTCATCGTAATACAAGAGTTTCAAGAAAAAAGATGCATAATTTATGATGAAAATATTAAATATTTTTTTTAATTCATAATTCATATATAAATTATAAAGAGCACAATCATTCAAATGATTGGTTTTAGAACATATTTTCTAACAACTTCCACTTGGACTCAAGTCAATTGGTATAGTATCTAATACACATCTTTCATTTATGTTCGTCAAACTTTGATTTTAAGGGCTTTAGTAAATGGGTCGGGCAAGTTCTCCTTTCCATCGATCTTCTGAAGCTCGATGTCACCTCGATCCACGATCTCATGGATAAGATGATAGCGACGTAGAATATATTTAGTTTTCTGATGAGACTTCGATTCTTTAGCTTATGCTATGACTCCAATACTGTCACAGTACAGCAGAATAGGACCATTAACAAAGGATGCCACTCCAAGCTCATTTATAAACTTATGCAATTAGACCAGTTTCTTGACAGCATCGGATGCCGCAATGTACTCTCCCTCACATACTGAATCAGCTACAGTGTGCTGCTTGAAACTTTTTCAACAGATCGCTTCTTTATTCAGGATAAACACATAACCCAACACTTTTGTTGTCATCATTATCTGACTAAAAATTAAAATTAGTATATCCTATAAGTTTCATGTCAGTATCTTCATAGATAAGCCATTGGTCCTTAGTATTTCTCAAATACTTAAAGATTGTCTTTACAACCTTCCAATGGTTGTCATCTAGATCAGACTGGTACTTACTCACTATCCCTTGTGAGTATGCCATATCCATCCTCGTACATATCATAGCATACATGATAGATCCTACTGCTGAGGTATATAGGATTCTACTCATACGCTCTCTCTCTTAGGAGGTTATCGGACAATCCTTCTTAGGGAGTAATTCTATAGCCTATCAGTAGATAGCCTTTCTTAGAATTTTTAATGCTAAAATATTTCAGCACAGTGTCTATGTATGTGGATTGGGACAATTCAAACAGTCTTTTAGATCTATCCCTATAGATCTTCATTCCTAGGATATAGGATGCTTCTTCCAAATCCTTCATGAAGAACTGTAAAGACAGCCAAAGCTTTACACTTTATAAAGCAGAAATATCATTTTCTATTAAAAGTATGTCATACATATACAATACAAGAAAAATAACTACAGTGCTATTAACCCATTTATAAATGCAAGGCTTTTTTTCGTTCTTAATGAAGCCATACATTTTGATCGTCTTATCAAAGTATATGTTCCAATTTTGGGATGCCCACTTTAATCCATAAATAGATCTTTGAAGCTTGCATACCTTTGATTTATCTGTGGATGTGAATCTTTCAGGTTATATCATATACACCTTTTCATTTAGCCCTCCATTCAAGAAAGCCATCTTGATATTTATTTGTCAAATTTTATAATCAAGGTATGCCGCTATCGTAACCATAATCTGAATGAACTTGAGTATTATCATGAGAGAAAATATCTTGTCATAGTCAATACCATAACGTTAATGATATCCCTTGGCAACCAATGGACTTTGTAGGTCTCCATCTTCCTGTCTGTATCTCTTTTCCTTTTGAATATCTATTTACATCTTATGGATCTTATCCCTTTGGGTGGATCAACTAGTATCTATACACCATTGATATCTATGGACTCCATCTCAGATTTTATGGCTTTAAGCTATTTTTCAGAGTCGAACCTCTGCATGGCATCCATATAGGTGATCAGATCCTTATCGTTCTCATCTAGTTCAACAGGATCACTATACTGGATCAAGAAATCATAGTATCTGTTTGACTGATGCAGTACTTGTTGTGAATTTAGTACAGGGATAAAATGATAATTTTAAAAATTTTTTAAAATTATAATTTTACATTGAAAATTATTAATTAATCTAATTAATTAACATGTATTAACCCTACATAAAGATCTAAATATGATATATATAGTATGCATTTAAATTTAAAATTTTAAATTCTACAGTAAATATTTTACTGTTATATGTTCAGAACACATTACCTTCGTGCAGATAGTCGATCGCTGTAGTCTGATCACCGTTGAAAAGATCTGATCATCGTAATATAGCCACACAGTATGTCTGATCTCTGTGGATTGTCCACACGAAGTTCTCGATCTGATCGGCTCCTCACGAATGCTAGTTCGTTGCAGAACCTTTTCGATGACTGATGCTGATAGAACTCCTTCGATCGATGTCTGTCGAGTCTTCAGATACTCCAAATCATCAGCAGAGATACTTGAGAGGTTGATGAAGTTTTTTCTAAAGTTTGGTGGGCTCACGATACTCATAGCTCACTTTCTCACTTTCCGAATCCTAGGCAGTAATCCTAGGGTACACACAGAAAACCCTGCGCCCAAAATCTTTCTTTTCTTTTCTCTCGAAATTTTTGAACTCTCAATCTCATGCATAAGGCCTTCTCACACAACCTCTCTCTCTCTAAGAAAGTTATGCACATGCCCCACCTTCTCTTCTCTTTTTAAAATAGTGCAAGACCGCATCTTTACCGCATCTTCACCACGTGAGAGGATAAAGCTAGGTGGTTGCTCACTTGAATTCAAATTGAATTTGAATTCAAATGCCAACCAACCAATCTTTATCCACTCTTGGCATGAGAAGAGAGGGGCGTGGGCTCTTTGTGCATGGAGAGTCTATGCGAGAAACATTTTCTCGTGTAGAGCAAGGGGCGCACAAATAGATAAGGTGGCGCATGGGTTAGTTGCCCATTCAAATTCAAACATCATTTGAATTTGAATGGCCAACCAACCAATCTTTATCCACCCAAATGGCGCACAAAGGAGGGGCATGGGAAGGCTTCTATGTGGGAGAAAATTCACAAGAACTTATTTCTCATGAATTCAAATAGGTGCAGGTGAGGTGAGGTGGCGCAGGGAGATAAGTCAAAGGTGGTTTCCAACCTAATTGAACCAACCTTATTAAAATAGGTTAGACACAATTAGACTAAATTAAACCCAACATAATTAGGCTTAATTAGGCTTAATAAAATCCTAATTAAATCAGGAATTGACTAAGCCCAATCCTTGATCAGATCAAGGACCAAACCACCTTGGCGATTAGGTCAACTCTTAACCTAATTAGGTCAAACCCAACTGAAGCCAATTCAATTGGACTTGATCCAAAAATAATTACTCAATCAAATTGAGTTAATTAGTGATCAAATTACTAATTAAGCCTCTCATAAATACTGAGTCCAAATCTAATAGGCAATCGGACATCAAAGTCCATCGATATGAAACCCTGATCGAAGAGTCCCAAACCAGTGGGACTCTTGACCCCGATATCCAAAATGTGTGGAACTCATGATCAGAGAATCTTGATTCTCGATCACAGAGTCTTAGACACATAGGACTCAGAGTCCTCAAGTATTAGGACTCTTTGTTGAAGAGTCTCAGTCCAGTGGGACTCTTCACCAGCCATCAAATCAGATAGGAATCTTTAATGTGTGTGACCCTGCAGGTTCGAACCTAAATCGGTAGCACAGAAACCAATTTCTATACTAATCGAAGTGACCATCTAGTAATGGTACCCGATGTTCGAATAGGTCGAATAGTCACAATCGCAACATTCAGAACCTACGTGAATATGGTTACTGTATAATTCATCCCTTTTGACCCTTGTGTATAGGATGACTCAGGGTTAAACTGTCAACCCTGATCAGATCATCCGAATCATGCTCAACTCAAACAGTCCTGTGACTCCTCACTAGGACTACCCTGGCCAAGATTTTGCTAAATTGAAATATGACTGTACACAGCTCTTGAATTAAAGTGGTCAATCCCATCTTGACACACGCACCGATAAGTCAAGTACTTGACTACACCCAGCAGCCTTCTGTCACTGAATTAGAAATTCAGGTAGTCCAGTGCCTAAGTGCAGTGAGTTGCTTGCAAGTCACTATGGCAGTCTCAGGTCAGAGGGACAGTTATACCCATATCCCATCGGAGCAAATCTTGACAGCAGAAAAAGCTCCGAAGTCAGTCGCGTTTAGTGTAGATGTACCCTTACATCTCACCTCTATGCCATACCAGTGTCTCCACACTCCTTGGTTAAGAGGACAACCAACCCATATGGCACACAATGACCTATGCTTGATAAACATTATTATCCTTGGTAACAACGTATCATTTGGTCACGAACAGGTTTAAGGACTAAACGACAAATCTTCTTTTGTCGAGTCTAAATAGTCCTAAGGACTTCACCACAACACAGGAGTTTATTAGAAGATGAAACAATTTGTGATAAAAAATATCAAAATATTTTTTATTAATTTATAATTCATATACTAATACAAGAAAGAGCACAACTGTCAACAGGCTGACGATTGACTTTGGGATACTATTCCCAACAGTACTCTATCGGATCTCCTTAAAGGTGCCTTTACAATAAACTCTAGATTTAATCTAATCAAATTCAGTTCTATATTTTTACTTGTCTGTGTCGGTTCTTCTATCTGTCGAGCTTCATCAAGTTCAACCTTAGTGACACTAATTCCTTCTATAAGGAACTCCTTTTTTAAAAAGACTGTCCTATTACTGATGAACACCTTTTATTTCTCAGCAAGATAGAAGTAGTATACCTTAGATTCTTTGGGGTATCCTATAAATAAGTACTTATTGGATCGGGGTTCAAACTTATCGATCTGTAAATATTTGACATAAATCAGAACAATCCCAAATCCTAAGGTGAGAGAGTGCCGGCTAACGTCCAGTCCATATCTCATATGGTATTTTTGCGATCAATTTACTCAAAACATTGTTCAGAACATAGCAAGCAGTCTCAAGAGCATAATCCCAAAAGGAGATTGACAGACTCACAAATCTCATCATGGATCGAACCATGTCTAATAGAGTTCAATTCCTCCTTTCTGACATCCTATTATATTATGATGTCTCAAGAGGGGTCTATTATGAGAGAATCTTATTCTCTTTTAGATATATCAAAAACTCATTAAAAAGATATTTATCTTCTTGGACTGACTGAAGAGTTTTATTACTCTTTTTAGTTTATTTTTCTACCTCATTATGGAATCATTTGAACATTTCAAATGATTCGAACTTACACTTCATAAGGTAGACGTACCCATACCTCGATAGGTCGTCAGTAAATATAACAAAGTAGTAATACCCTCCTCTGGTGCTCGTGTTCATGGATCCACTTACATCAGTATGTACTAGACTCAGAACATGACTGGCTCGTTCATCTTTTTCAGTAAAGGATAACTTGGTTATCTTTTCTAGAAAATAGGACTCAGAGATTGATAATGATTTACAATCATTAATATCGAAGATTTTTTTTTAGTTAATCTATTTATCCTATTTTTATTTATATGACCAAGCCTACAATGCCAAAGATAGGCATCCATGATATTATCTATTCTAGGATATTTATTTGATATGTGCATTATATTAATAGGCTGTGATCATTTTTTTAATTATCCCCATATAATTATAATACCATTCATATTGATATCACAAAATTTTTTTTATTAAAAAATTATAATCATCTTTGGCCCAAAGGCATACAGAGATTACATTCATAAGAAAAGGAGGGAGGCAATCTGGTTGGTCACATCCAGAGGTTCAATTAGATGTATTCTATTGAATATGGATGTGAAGATTGAGGAAAAAGATCGGATGTTGTTGCTGCTATGCTTACTTCCATCGATGTACGATGGTCTGATCATAATCTTGGTATACGATAAGGAGTCCTTGGAGTATGAAGAGGTTGTGAGTGCTCTGAGATCAAACGAGCAGTGAAAAAAAATCTGCAAGGGAGACTACTTCGGAGGCGTTCATTATTCATGAGAGGTGAGGGAGACCTGGGAAGAGAGGTAAATCCAAGGGTAGATCAGAGAAGGCTCTGAAGTGTTACAAATGTTATAAGACTGGAAACTTCAAGAAGGATTGTCCATTGTGAAAGAAAAGAGGAGAAGAGAGGGACTCAATCGGGACAATCACTGAAAGCGAAGGGATGGATGATCTCTTGGTAGTTTCAGAGGAAATTGTGGGGTGCGAAGGGTCTGAAAGAGCAACGACAAAGGTCGAAGCGCAGCTGGGATGCGGCAGCTGCGGGATGTGATAGAGATATGATCAGATACAGGTGATTGTGGAGTCATGGCATAGATGCAATCGAGAGACTCGAGACATAGGTGGTTGCATGGAGTGGCAAAGAGACAGCTGGAAAACAGACAGCTGTGGACCATAGGGACGCTCAAAGGCAGCTGAGAGATAGACAGCCATGGACCAAAGGTGCGACATTGAGATAGCTGGAGGATAGACAATTACGGACTGCAGGATGGATGCAGTCAGGATACAGGCAGTGGCAGGGGCTGCAGCACAAGCACAGTCGGAGAGGTGTGGCTGTGGAGCCGCAGTGCAGGCACGACCATAGAGATAGGCAGTCGTGGACCGTGGCACAGGCATAGCTGGGGAGATAGATAGTTGCAGAGCTGCGGTAGGAGGCACAACCAGATACAGACGGCTATGGGACAGAGGTGTAATTGGACTATAGGTAGTTATGGGAGTCTGAGATCCAAGTGGAGGCTATGGAGTATGGAGATTGAGGAGGATATCTTGAAGGATGCAGACTTCGAGTTTTCTGGTGGCGAAGGCATGTAGGGTGTGGGGATGATGCACAGAATGTGGTGCACAGGAGATCCACTATGACGGTAGTGGATGCGGATGTGTTAGATGCATGAACATGGAGTACTGGTGGACAACAGAACACTGGAGGGTGCCAAGAGACAAAGAAGGTAGAAGGATCATGCAGGTGGATTGTGCAGGGTTTGCCAAGGCTTGGGGCACCAAGGTAGAGATTGTTGTGAATGTATGGTGCTCCTAAGTGTTGGGAGGCCATGAGAGGAGTCATGGTGATGGCTTCGGGAGGCTAGAACTGGGTATGAGTCCTAAGGCCAGGATGCGAGAGATCTTAAGTTGAAGATATGTTTCTATAATAGAGGAACCGACTCAGATCTAGGTGGAGTCGACTCGGACTAGGTCGACTGATTCACGATCCTGAGAGAGCCAGCTCGGATATACAACATAGAGTAGGTTTCACTGGCACGTGTAGTGGCATGACAGTCAAGCTGGCTCGAGGTCTGATCGAGCCAACTCGAGCTGGAAACAGAACAGTGCATGAATTCTGATTTCGGCTAGAAGTGGATTTGATCCTAGGGGTCTTGAGGCCTTGTTTGAGAGGTCTTAAGGGGGGTTAACTCAAGGGCTTGGGCTGGGATTAAGTTTAAAGAGTGAGAGCATGTGAGACATGGATTAGATATGGTTTGATGAGTGCTTTCATGTATTGGATTTGACCAAGAGGAGTTTTTGGGAATACTTTTTTAATCTCCACCTTGACTTGATATTCAACCTCCACCTTACTGAAAGCTTCTTGTATGACACCACCTCCATGCCCTGTGACAACCACCTGCTACTCATAGATTGGCAAACATGGCAGTCGAGCCAGACCACTCGATCCCAACCCGAGTCTCATGCCTGATCCACCTCCACCTGGAGCTCCACCTCACACTAGACTTCCGCTGGCATCTTCCATGATAGACGGCTCTTTGTACATGAGAGCATCCACCTTGATTGCACCTATCTTCTTCATCTTCCATCTTGATCACCATCGCCGCAACCCATGTCGGTACTATCTGACTCTGATATCAATTTGTTGTACAGGATCTCGATACCTATCGTTGCAGCAAGAAGCAAGAGAGAAGAAATAAATAGGACACACAATTAGTTTATGTGGTTCGACCCAGGTGCTTACATCCACGGGACATGCAAGACTTCACTTTCTAAGAAAGAACAAAATACAAAGGAAAAACATTCTCAACTCTCAACCCTCTCTCTCAACCTTAGAAGCACACATCTATACAATGCTCTCACAATAATCCCAAGAAGGTTCTCTCATAGATCTACCATACCAAGGTCTTTGACACCCCTGGACACTTTCTGTGAGACTCTCAGCCGCTACATCATTCCCCAACCTGTCCCTACCCTCACAGCCTCTCCACCAGCCATTCTCAGGACACTCCCAGCTGTCTAATGCCTTTGGTGCTCCCTGAGATCTTCTGACTCTCTCTGAGACCTGCTCTCCGATCTCCCTGAGATGCCTCTAGATCTTCCTGAGACCTTCTCCTAGCTCTCCTTGAGATCTGCTCCCCGATCTCCTTAACATACCTCTGGCACTCTCTGCTGAGATACTTCTCTCAATTGCTGCATTACCGAGCCTCACTCAACCTCGTGCCTCTAGGAAAGTACTGTTGCAGCACTACTGTGCTCGTTGCCTCAAACTCTGGACCATCCTATCGAGTCTCTCAAGCTCCTATCAAGACCTCTCACTCCTCGTCCGCCAACCCACCTTTAATAGGGCTTAAAACCCTATCCAGAAGCCCTAACTACACAGACCATTGGATCGCATTTGCCTACTTTCTGGGCCACTAGATCAAGCACCGATCTACCAAAACCTGTGTAGAACATGAGAAATGCCCGAGATATGCCTATCGATCCATGGTGGACTACAAGAACCACCTGGGAATCATTCTTGTGGTCCACAACTCCTTCCATAGATCGCAGTCCATAGTGGATCATGGTACACCATCCCAGGCCTCCCACGTGTGCGACTGGGCTAGCCTGCGGCTAGCTCAAGCATGCCTGTGGTCGGCCTGTGTGCACCCACACTGCGAGGCCTGGCCCACACTGCCATCGGCCTCCACCGGCCCATTGGCCCCATCGACTCTTTTTCGAGCTTTCTTCATGCGTATCTTCACCATCTAGACTTTGTATCAGTAGTTCTTAGACTCATTGGACTCCATTCGTCATCCTGAACCTCATTCTGGATTTATTATGGATCGAATCTCAAGGCATCAGATTCTACAAAGGAATCAATATAGAGCTTTTTCTCCTAAATTCTCTTACCATCTCTTTCTCTCTCACATTCTCATCCATGTTCCAATCTAGGGCTTTCGCATTCTTTTGATCTCTTCTCTATTTTTTTGGATTAACATCTAAGTTCCATGCAAGATATCGATTGATCGCTGGTATCGAAGAGGTACCAGATCATAATAATTGAAAGGCAGATACCCATTAGGAGGTGCAATTTATTAGCATTTATCTACTAAACACAATGGCTTCACACTTGAGTTGACCCATCAAGCTAGATCACCCTCAACCAATAGGTTAAGTGGTTAGACCCATTTAATCAACTATGCACCCATATCCTGAAACCTGACATTGAAACCAGTTGAAGAAAAAAAATCTAATTCAGATAAGATCGCCAAGGAAGATTGAACATATTACTATTTTAAATTTTTCATAACCTTTATGATTTTACCTTGATACACAGTGGAAATATGATCAAGATGCTAGGGGTTTCTTGAACTAGATGCCTTGCGAGATCTGGATATGCAGATCCTCTATTTTGCATGTACATCAGGCACCACAGGAAAGAGAGATGATCCTTGGGGTGTTGCTGTTGAAAAATATATCCCAAAAGCCAATCGTCAAGTTGTTGACGGTTGAGCAACCAAATATTGTAATTGATTTGTTAATAAATAAAATATATTTTTGACATTTTCATCATAAATTTTTATCTTCTTACAAACTTCGTTGTTATGATGAAGTCCTTAGGACTATTTAAGTTCAATAAAGAGAGAATTTATCGATTAGTCCTTAAAATTATTCATGACCAAATGATAGGCTGTTAATAAGGACGATAGCTTCTATCAAGCATAGATCACTGTAGGCCATATGGGTTGGTTATCCTCTTAACCAAAGAGTGTGGAGACACTGGTATAGCATACAGGTGAGATGTAAGGGTACATCATCATTGAATGTGACCAACTCCAGAGTATTCTGCTATCGAGAATGTCTCTGATGGAATATAGGTATAAGTGTCCCTTAGACCTAAGATCACCTCAGTGACTTGCAAGCAACTCACTGTGCTTTGGTACTGGACTAACTGAATTTTTAATTCAATGATGGAAGGCTTCTAAGCACAGTCAAATACTTGCAAAGTCAGAGTGTGATCGAGATGGAATTGGTCACTCTAAGAGTTGGAGAAGAATGAATCACTGTATTTCAATATAGCAAAACTTTGGTCAGGATAATCCATCAGATGGATTTGATATTTTAAAATACAATGTGAACAACCTGATCAGAGTTGACAGTTGAACTCTAAGGTATCCTATGATCATTTTGGTCAAGGGAATGAATTATATGAAAACTATATCTGTATGGGTTTTAAAGATGTTGTTCTACACATTCGACCTATCCGACCGTCGGATATCATTGCTAGATGGTCACTTTGATTGATATAGAAATTTATTCCTATACTACCGGCTTAGGTTCAGACCTATGAAGTCACACACATTAGAGTTCACGATCCGATCAGATGGTTGATCAACGATTAAGAATCATTCTAGGGTTAAACGATCAATACGATTGACATTTAATCTAATGCAAGTGTTGTAGGAGGATCGATTAGCAATTCAATTGCTAATTAGCTTAATTTGATTAAGCCAATGGGTTGAGATTAAGTCTAATTAAATATAATTTAATTAGATTTAGTTTGGACTTGATTGGATCAAATTCAATTAGTTTATTGGATAAGCTAAGTGCAAAAAAAAATTAGTCCTAGTTCAATTAGGACTTGGGTCAACCTAATTTCTAATTTGATTAAAAAATTAAAATAGATTTAAATCTAATTTAATTTGATTAAATTAAGTTTTTAATTAGATTAAGACCTATTTTAATTGGATTGATCTAATTTTGGTTTGATTTAGTTTGAGAAATCAAATTAAAATAAGTCATAAGATAGAATCTTAGTAAGACTAGGATTCTATCTTGCACCACATAAGCCCCCCACGCCCTCTCTCTTATTCCACGCCCCTTATCTTGCCATGTTTGGATAAACCTTGACTAGGTATTTGACCTAGACAAGGACTCTATCATATCTTTCTATATAAAATGAATTTTTTTATGAAATTTTTGTAGAAAATAGACCAAAAGAGACCTTTGGGGCATCCAAAAATTAGAAAGAAAGAAGGTTGGGGCATGGAGATATAATAGACACAAGATAGATTGTCTAGAGAGAGCAAAGAGAAGAAGAAGAGGGTCTTCTTCTAGGGTCATTGTGTTCATCTCTTTCCTTCCTCCATCTTGAGTTTTCTGAGAGCGTCTCAGATCTAAAACTCCTCCTCCTACTTCTCATCTTTAGAAGAGTCCAAATCAAGAAGAAGGAGGTACCTGATCAACTATCGAAGAAGGATCAGCACAGTACTAGCATACTGTGCTGATTTTCTGGAGCAGGACTTCTGATCGAGATTCATAGGCTCATGTGGATGACTCCTAGAGGTCGGATGCGTGTGCAGCTTGCAACATCATCCTCACATCCGGATCAGTAAGGTTAGAACATCTAACTTGCAAGGTAATAGATCTGATCTATTATTTATTACATACATTAGATGTAGCATAAAAATATGTTGATATGATCAACATGTAGTTCATTCTCTATATATTTTAATTTTTGATTTAATATCATATAATAATCACATAATAGGATCTTAGATCTAAAGATTCTCTAATTTTATAAAATAAATTTTGATTTATTTTAGTCTTTCGCTGCATGATCTTGAAAAAGTTTCAAGATCTAACTCTGAAACCCTAGATCTAGTTCCTACAATTGGTATCAGAGCATAGGTTGTTTATTATATGATTATTTATACATACTTAGATTATTTTTTAGATTAGATCTAATTTATAATCTGATTATTAAATCTAAAATTAAAATTTTTAGATCAATCACGAACTACAAGGTTGTCCTCCTATAAGGTTTACCCCTTACAGTGCAAAGGTTGTCCTAGTTCGTGTAGATCTATCTTTAATCATAAATTTGTTAGATATGATCTAGATTAAATTTATAATTTATTAGATTTAAAAGATATTTAAATCTAAAATAAAATCTCTTTGTTAATATAACCTGCGCAAAGAACCATCATATTTTTGTCTGAAAAATTTGCGCAGTTTAAAATTGAAATTGTTTCAATTACATGAACCTGTTTAGATTAGATCTAAAGTAATTTTATGTTTATTTCATTTATATCTTGATTATGAATCAAACATGCAACTTGATTGATGAAATCATGTTGTAAAATTATTTTATAAATATAAAAATTATTTTCAAAAAGTCGAACCCCAACCCTCAATCTAAAAC
Organism: Elaeis guineensis; assembly: GCF_000442705.2. Lineage (NCBI taxonomy): Eukaryota > Viridiplantae > Streptophyta > Magnoliopsida > Arecales > Arecaceae > Elaeis > Elaeis guineensis. The sequence goes on from NC_026002.2 coordinate 84,882,409, forward strand.
TTAATTGAGAATTAAGAAGTTATTTTGATTAGGTTCTAGGATTGTGAATTGAAGAACCTAAGACACAAATCATAACACATTGGGTTAATGGGTTAATGAAAATTAGGTCCATTAATTGGGTTAGACCTAAGGTTAGATTAAAGATGGACTTAATTAGAGAATTGACTAAATCTAATCAATTATTGTCTTAGATTAGGTCAAAGATTCTTTAGATCAATTACAATAGTTATAGTTGGTCAAGTCTATGTCTTTAACGAGAACCAAATGGACTTGATTCTTGGCTAAGCGGTCTAGCACGAACTGTTAGGTTGATCCAATCGAAACTAATTAAACCAGTTGGTGTCTAAGGTAAACCAGACCGGTGATTTTTAATCAGGAGCCCGCTTATCTGGCCATTTCTGATGGTGTCTAAGGCAAGCTTTGGCAGACCCTCCCACCGATCGAACTTACCTGGTCTCTTAGTGAAATTATATTTTGATTGGATTACTTGACTATTTGAGCTGACCCATGTCAGCTAGGTAAATCAGTGTGACCAATTTTGGTGCTCCTAGACTGGCCCTTTTAATGATCTCCCTTAAGCTGACTTGGTGAAGCTAGTGGGAGGATCATGATAAGCTGGTTCATCTGACCTCATCCTCTAAATTAATTAAATCTTCTAAAATTATTAGGTCCTTAAAATGAAATAGTTATGGTGATAATTAGATTATAGCCTCCCATTAAGTGGATGATAATGGGTCCATCAGTTGGATAATCATTGGAGGCCCAAAGACCTGGTGCTTATCGGCTGATGGAATTATCATTCATAATATGATTTCTTGACTGTATCTTTCTAAATGGTGATTAGGTTAGCCAACCAAAGTTGGGCCTAATTATTCATTGGCTAGATGGGCCAAGTATGGTCATGTTAATGGTTGGACCTAACCAGACCTTTTCAGTGGAGGCCAAAGCCTACTGATTAGGGACTGGGGCAAAATTAAAATTACTAAAAATTATTTAAAAAAATAATTGATTAACCTACCCTTAGATGTACATGGGTTAGCCAACCAAAATTGGACTTGTGTGCAGTCTAAGTGGATTCTAGTATCCACTAAAGAATTAGGATAATTCCTCAAATTGGAGGTAGAGGCTACTAATTCGAATAAAATAGTGAGAGAAACCTTTTGATTAAAGTCCAAATCTTTAGGTTTAATGAATTAATTACTAATTAGGCTATGGTTTTTCTTTGTGCAAATATGGCCACTTTCTTATCGCTCTGATCATTGTTGGACAATGATAAGTTGGTGGGACCCAACTTCGGTAGCTGGTATCGAAAGTTGAAGATAGTCCTAGAGCATGAACGGATCCTATATGTGATAACGGATCCTGCACCTGAGGAGTCAGCTTCCAATGCATGTGGAACAGTCAGAGACACTTACCAGAAGTGACTCAGTGATCGGACCATGATGCGCTGCATCATTCTGGCTACCATGAGCGACGAGTTCAATCACAAATTTGAGATGGCTCAGCCAAAGGACATGCTTCAAGTGTTGGAGGATGTCTTTGGCACACTCGATAACGTAGAGAGGCACAAGACTAGTTGTGCCATCTTCAATGCCAAAATACGGGATGGTGCCTCTGTCACTGATCATGTATTGTACATGATCGAGTTGATGGAGCGTTTGAACAAGCTCGACTTTTCCTTGCATGAGCAGCTTGGGAAAGATGCAATACTGAACTCGCTGACCAAGTCTTATCTCCCATTCCTCACTCATTATAAAATGACAAAGCCTGAAGTAAACTACCACGGGTTACTGGGGTTGCTTCAGAACTTTGAGAAGGATCACCAACTCCACAAGGAGTCGGTGAACTTAGTGGGAGGTTCATCTTCTAGTTTTCGACCCTTTAAGAAAGGGAAGAAGAACAAGAAGAAGAAAGTGAAGAAGGTGCAAGTTCAGGTTGAGACATCAGTGTAGGGCCAGACCAGAAAGATCAAGCCCGATAAGAGTCTATTCTACTGGCAAGCATCCTAAATTAGATAATATATCAGATATCTACTTATGGCACTGTAGGCTAGGTCATATAAATAAGAACAGAATAAACAGGTTGACTCAAGAGGGAATCCTTGAAGTCAGTGATTATGAATCACTTCCAATCTATGAGTCCTGTCTTCTTGGTAAAATGACCAAGTCACCTTTTACTGAAAAAGGTAAGAGAGCTACTGAGCTCTTAGACCTAGTACATACTGATGTATGCGAGCCCATGAGCACAAGTGCTGAGGTGGATCTTTCTACTTCATCACTTTCATAGATGATCTATCCAAATATGGATATATCTATCTGATGAAATATAAGTCGGATTCATTTGAAATGTTCAAACGATTCTGAAGTGAAGTAGAAAAATAAACTGAAAAGAGTTAAAACTCTTCGGTCTGACCGAAGAGGGGAATACCATTTTGATGAGTTTCTCACATACCTAGGAGAGAATGAGATTCTCTCCTAATGGACTCCTCTAGGAACACCACAGCATAATGGTGTGTCTGAAAGGAGAAATCAGACTTTGTTAGACATGGTCCAATCCATGATGGGTTTTGCCAGCTTGCCGATATCTTTCTGGGGATATGCACTCGAATCGACCTGTTATCTATTAAATAGGGTTCTAAGTAAGTCTGTAATTAAGACTCCATAAGAGATATGGACAGGACGTAAGCCAGTACTTTCACACCTTAGGGTCTGGAGGTGCCCAGCCAATGTCAAATGGTTAGTTACAGATAAACTCAGACCTAGGTCTGATAAATGCACATTCATAGGGTACCTCAAAGAGATCAAAAGATATTTTTTCTACCATTCTGATGAACAAAAGGTGTTCGTCAGCCTTAAGACAACCTTTTTAGAAAAGAAGTTCTTTGGTGAAGGAATCGTTGCCTCTAAGGTTGAACTTGATAAAGTTTAATAGGTAGAAGGACCGACACCAATAGCTGAACCTGAGTCAAATTTGATTAGATCAGATTCGGAGCTCAATGTATCTGCATTATTAAAGCAATCCGGTAGAGTACCGCATCAACCAGACAGATACTACGATTTCTTGGTCCGGGATGGTGATCTCATCGAACTCGTTGAGAATGATGAGGATCCGATCACCTATATGGATGCAATGCAGAGATCTGATTTCGAAAAATGGCTTGAAGCCATGAAATTTGAAATGGAGTCCATGAAGGTCAATGATGTATGGACATTGATTGACCCACCTGAAGGGGTTAAACCCATTGGGTATAAATGGGTCTTCAAAAGGAAGAGAGACACAGATGGAAAGGTGGAGACCTATAAAGCCCGTCTGGTTGTCAAAGAGTATCATCAACGGAATGGTATTAACTATGACGAGATATTTTCTCCTGTAAAAATGCTCAAATCCATTCAGATAATGCTTGCAATAGCTGCCCATCTGGATTATGAGATCTGGCAGATGGATGTAAAGATAGCTTTTCTGAATGGAGAGCTGATCGAAGAGGTGTATATGATACAACCTGAGGGATTTACATCCACATATGAGTCCAAGGTGTGCAAGCTTTAGAGATCCATTTATGGATTGAAGCAAGCTTCTCGGAGTTGGAACATGCATTTTGATAAGGTGATCAAAATGTATGATTTCGTTAAGAACGGAGAAGAGCCCTGCATCTATAAATGGACAAATGGTCCAGTTATAGTATTTCTTGTCTTGTACGTGGATGGTATTCTCTTAATCGGGAATGACATCCCCGCACTATAGGAAATAAAAGTTTGATTGTCATCGCAGTTCTCCATGAAGGACTTGGGTGAAGCATCCTACATCCTAGGGATGAAGATCTATAGGGATAGATCTAAAAAGATGCTTGAGTTATCCCAGTCCACGTACATAGACACTGTGCTGAAGAGGTTCAGCATAGAGAATTCCAAGAAGGGCTATCTACTGATAGGCCATGAAATTTTTCTCTCTAAGAAGGATTATCCGACAACTCCTGAAGAGAGAGAGTGTATGAGTAGAGTACCATATGCTTCGATCGTGAGATATATCATGTACGTCATGACATGTACAAGGTCAGATGTGACATACTCACTAGGAGTAGTGAGTAGATAAAAATCTGATCCTAGAGAAAACCACTGAAAAGTGGTTAAAACTATCCTTAAGTATTTGAGAGATACCAAGGACCAATGGTTGGTTTATGGCGAGTCAGATCTGAAATTTGTGAGGTTCACAGACTCCAGCTTTCAATCTGACCATGATGACAGTAGAAGCGTATCGGGTTATATCTTTACTCTGAATGGTGGAGCCATTTGCTGGAAGAGTTTCAAGCAGCATACTGTGGCAGACTCTGTTTGCGAGATGGAGTACATCACGGCATCGGATACCGTGAAGAAAGCTGTATGGCTGAGAAATTTTATCATCGAGCTCAGAGTAGCACCCTCCCTCGATGGTCCGATCCTGCTCTACTGCGACAGCACTGGTGTCATAGCTCAGGCAAAGGAACCCAAAGCACACCAGTGGATGAAGTACATTTTGCGTTACTTCCACCTGATCCAGAAGATCATGGATCAAGGTGACGTCGACCTTCAGAAGATCGACGAAAAGGAGAACCTGACCGACCCCTTCACTAAAGCCCTGGCGATAAAGGAGTTCGACAATCACAAGTCGAAGATGGATATTAGATACTGTGTTGAGTGGCTTTAGGATAAGTAGGAGTTGTTGAAAAATATATCCCAAAAGTCAATCGTCAAGCTATTGACAGTTGAGCAACCAAGTATTATAATTGATTTGTTAATAAATAAAATATATTTTTGATATTTTCATCATAAATTTTCATCTTCTAACGAACTCCGTTGTTCTGATGAAGTCCTTAGGACTATTTAAATTTGATAAAGAGAGGATTTATCGATTAGTCCTTAAAATTATTCACGACCAAATGATAGGCTATTAATAAGGACAACAGCTTCTATCGAGCATAGGTCGCTGTAGGCCATATGGGTTGGTTGTCTTCTTAACCAAAGAGTATGGAGACACTGGTATGGCATACAGGTGAGATGTAAGGGTACATCATCATTGAACATGACCAACTCTAGAGCATTTTGCTGTCGAGAATGTCTCTGATGGGATATAGGTATAAGTGTCCCTTAGACCTGAGATCATCTCAGTGACTTACAAGCGACTCACTGTGCTTTGATACTGGACTAATTGAATTTTTAATTCAGTGATGGAAGGCTTCTGGGCACAGTCAAGTACTTGCAAAGTCAGAGTATGATCGAGATGGGATTGACCACTCCAAGAGTTGGAGAAGAATGAGTCGCTGTATTTCAATTTAGCAAAATCTTGACCAGGATAATCCATCAGATGGATTTGATATTTTGAAATATAATGTGGACAACCTGATTAGAGTTGACAGTTGAACTCTGAGGTGTCCTATGATCATTTTGGTTAAGGGGATGAATTATATGAAAACTATATCCGCATGGGTTCTAAGGATGTTGTTCTACACATTCGACATATTCGATCCTTGGGTACCATTGCTAGATGGTCATTTTGATTGGTTCAAAAATTTATTTCTATGCTACCAACTTAAGTTCGGACCTATGAGGTCACACACATTAGAGTTCACGATTCGATCGGATGGTTGATCAATGATTAAGAATCGTTCTAGAATTAAACGATCAATACAATTGATATTTAACCTAGTGCGAGTGTTGCAGGAGGATCGATTAGTAATTCGATTGCTAATTGATTTAATTTGATTAAGCCAATGGGCTGACATTAAGCCTAATTAAATATAATTTAATTAGATTTGGTTTGGACTTGATTGGATCAAGTCCAATTGATTTATTGGATAAGCCAAGTGCAAAGAAAAACTAGTCCTAGTTCAATTAGGACTTGAGTCAACCTAATTTTTAATTCGATTAAAAAATTAAATCAGATTTAAATCTAATTTAATCTAATTAAATTAGATTCTTAATTGGGTTAAGATCTATTTTAATTGGATTAATTTGATTTTGGTTTGATTTGGTTTAAGAAATCAGATTGGAACAAGACATAGATTGAATCCTAGTAAGACTAGGATTCCACCTTGCACCACATAAGCCCCCCATGCCCTCTCTCTTATTCCACACCCCTTATCTTGCCATGTTTGGATAAACCTTGATTAGGTATTTGATCTAGATAAAGATTCTATCATATCTCTCTATATAAAATAAATTTCTTCATAAAATTTTTATGAAAAATAGATCAAAGAGAGAGCTTTGAGGCATCCAAAAATCAAAGAGAAAGAAGGTTGGGACATGGAGATATAATAGACACAAGATAGGGTGTCTAGAGAGAGCAAAGAGAAGAAGAAGAGGGTCTTCTTCTAGGGTTGTTGTATTCATCTCTTGCCTTCCTCCATCTTGAGTTTTCTGAGAGCATCTTAGATCTGAAACTCCTTCTCCTACTTCTCATCTTTGAAAGAGTCCAAATCAAGAAGAAGGAGGCACCTGATCAACTATCGAAGAAGGATCAATGCAGTACTAGCATACTATGCTGATTTTCTGGAGCAAGACTTCTGATCGAGATTCGTGGACTCGTGTGGATGACTCCTAGAGGCTGGATGCATATGCGGCTCACAACATCATCCTCAAGCTTGGATCAGTAAGGTTAGAACGTCTAACTTGCAAGGTAATAGTTCTGATCTATTGTTTATTACATACATTAGATGTAGTATAGAAATATGTTGATATAATCAACATGTAGTTCATTCTCTATATGTTTTAATTTTTGATTTAATATCATATAATAATCATGTAATAGGATCTTAGATTTAAAGATTTTTTAATTTTATAAAATAAATTTTAATTTATTTTAATCTTCCACTGCATGATCTTGAAAATATTTCAAGATCTAATCCTTAAACCCTAGATCTGGTTCCTACAGTCGCACCTTCAAAAGAAAAGTAGGGAGGGTTGAGATCTGATCTCTCAGCAAGAGAAGGCCTGGATAGATGTTCCTCACACTAAGAGGAAAGCACCCAAGAACTCTACACCTAGCAATATATCTTCATGCCAAGATCAGATTCGCAGCCTCCCTCTTGTCCCATAAAAACAAACTCCATGCTGAAACCAGATCTCAATCTCATGGTGATGTTTCTTTCTCTCCTTTTATCACACAAAAAAAATCATAATCAATGGTGTTTCAACCCTCCCCTCTTATAGGTGTTGCCCCTTATCTAATTAGAGCCCATGAGGATTGGGACTTTTGATTCTTATCCAACTAGGATGCCAAGAAAGAAAAGAATGATGCCAACCTTGTGTGTGAACTCTCTTCACACATGCACAAGAAATATGGGGCAGAAAAAATCAGTGCCCACCCTCTTCTTTGGTCAGCAACATGTGAGAGAGAATCTCAGGATTTTAGGACTCTATGGATCAAATCCAATCTGGTTCAAATTTGGCTCAATTCGAATTTGATTCAAACTTGATGCGAACCACACTCGAAGAGACTGTCAATCCTAGTCTAATTAGGATTTAGGTCCAAGTCTAACATAGATTATTAATTCAATTAAGCTCAATTAAATCAGATCTAATTTAAAATAATTAAGACTCAAATTCAATCTCTCAAAATATTTTTTGGATCACCGATCAAATCAAATTCATCTCCAAAATTAAACCTGCACCTCATGCCCAATGCTAGCTAGACATAGTCAACTATTTAACTCGTATGATCTCTAACTTAATTCTCAATTAAACAAAACTATTTATTCAATCAAGTCACATACTTCTAAATTGAACACATAGATATTAGGTCAATTCTTTTCTATGTTGCTTGACTTTGTGTGTGACTCTATATATTCAAATACTAAGTCGATATTATAGAAACTATTTTTTGTACTAATTGATGTTATCTAGCAATGATTTTTGACATCCGGATAGGTCGAATATTTATAAAGCAGCATTCAAGAACCTAAACGTATAGTTATCGCATAATTTATCCCTTTGACTCTGAATGCTCAGGATGACCTAGGGTTCAACTATCAATCTTGAATGTGTTATCCATATTATATTTCAACCTTTCACATCCATCACATAGATTATCCTGACCAAGATTTTATAAAATTGAGATATAGTGATGCATTAACTCTTATAATTTGGAGAGATCAATCTCATCTTAACTCACACACAGACTTCGCAAGTACTTAACTATACCTGGTAGCCTTCCATCACTGTATTAGAAATACAGATAGTCTGGCACCAAAGCATAGTGAGTTGCTTGCAAGTTACCATGATGATCTCAAGTCTGAGGGACACTTATACCCATACCCTTCGTAAGTTGCCCTTGACAGCAAAGCACTCAGTAGGTAAGTCACTATTCAGTGATGATGTACTCTTACATCTCACCTATATGCCATACCAGTGTCTCTACACTCTTTAGTTATGAGGATAATCAATCTATATAGCACACAATGACTTATACTCGATAAACATCATCATCCTTTAATGACATATTATTTGATTGCAAACATGTTTAAAAATTATTTGATAAATCCTCCTTTATTGATTGTCTTTATAGTTCTAAGGACTTCATCACAACACAAGAGTTCAAATAAGAAAGATGTACAATTTGTGATGAAAATATCAAATAACTTTTATTAATTCATAATTTATATATAAATTATCAAGAGCACGATCATTCAAATGATTGGCTTTAGGGTATATTTTCTAACAGACTAATAGCCTGAATCTGCTCGTTCCTTTATAGCTTCAATTGTAGCTCTGGTTTCTTGCTCCACCTTGTATTCTCAAGTATCCATAACCCCAACCAAGCCCCTCAAAGTCCTTATCATCTGAACCTCGAGCCCGTGAAGAACTCCACACTGTCTCCATTCTAGGAACACTCCTGTCCTAGCCCTATGATCCAAATCGGTTCTAGTCTCCTAGAGCCAACACCCTGGTGCCTCCTGTGGCCTCCCAAGGCTTAGGGGCACCACACCAACTCCTACATCTTTATCTAAATATATTGGTTGGATATGAAGATTAGGGATGTATCACAAGGTGTCATTGTTTATGTGGAAGATAGCTTAGATATGGAGATTAAGAGTGGTTTTTGTATTCCAGCATTTTGTAAATTATATTGAGAGATAGAGGAGTCTATATCTCATGTTCTATTATATATATATATTACAAAGTATCTATCTACATATGTGAGGCCTAGCCCCTCAAAGTAGACTAATCCAAAACCCATCAAAAAAAAGAAATAAATATCAGAAGAAGACTCCCAATGGGGGTCTTCTTCTCTATTTGATCCTGAGGAAGAATCGGAGTCCTAGGGCAAAAAGGACCCTAGGGTGTGAGAGTCTTCTTCTCTTTGAATTAAGAATGATATTTGAATTGAGAACAAGCTGAACTTTTCTTATAGTTAGAATTAGAATAGTTCTTCCATCTCCAAAACTCAAGAATCGTTCATCTTTCTCAAATTTCCTACTAATCTGAAGTCTCTGCAATGAATTACAAATATAAATTGGACTACCAGTATCCAATACCTAGTTATTAGTATCACAGATAGAAAAATTATAAGATATTATCATATAAGTACCTTATCCAGCAATTATTTACTCATTTCTCTTCCTAAGCCTGTTCAGATCAAAGGAAGCTAGATATAGAGGATAATTTCTCTTTTAGTGTCCCAACTTCTTGCAAGAGAAGTATTTTGCCTGACTTTGGTCTGTCTTAGACTGCTTATTTGGATTAGGCTTAGAAATCTCAGCTTGATACCTCTTCACCATCCTCTTCTTTTCTCTCTCAGAGGACAGATGTTCTGTTAAGGATGAATCTTCAAGTATACCAAAAGACTTGTTCAACATTTGAAGCATTTTCTTTGACTTACATTATCAAATTTATAACTAAATTTGTCACTCATAGCAGTCCTTATTATGTAATGTACTATCGTACAGTCATTAAGCTACTTCTGATAAGTATCTTTAACCATCATATTTGCATTGGGAGCGGGCTCTTCAAGTGCAGGATTCATTAGGATGTATAAGATCCTTTCGTGCTCTAGAACTATTCTCAATTTTCGATATCAATTATCAAAATTTGATCCTATAAGCTTCTCACTATCCAATAGTAAGTGGAGTAACAAACTACTAGCCATCACTGAAAGAAAAATAAAGATCTATTGGTATATAAATTATTTAATCCTAAAGACTTGAACTTTAGTCTAAAGATTCTTTCACTATTTTATATGAATTGACAGCCTCTACCTCCAATCTGAGGAATTACTTTAATCCTTTAGCAAATACTAGAATCTACAAAGACTACATATAGGTCTGAATAAAGCTCTGGCTAACCTATGTACATCTATGGATAGATTCTTAACTAATTATTTCTCCAAATAATTTTTAGCAACAATTTTACTCTAGGCTCCTCTTTAGTAGGCGTATGGTGCATCCACTGAAAGTCTTGGTTAAGTCCAATGATTAACATGAATATACTCAATGAATCTAACTAATGAATGATCGGATTTGAGTAAAACTCTGGCTAACTCAACCATTCATCAGATAGGACAATAGAGTCATCATATAATAAATGATAATTTTAATATCCAAATAAACACTAGGCATAAGGCACCTCCAATAATTATTTAGATTATTGGACTAATTATCATCCACCTTAATGAGAGGCTATGATCTAGTTATCCATATAACTATTTCATTTTAAAGATCTAATAATTTAGAAGATTTAATTAAATATTTTAGGAGATAGAGAAGAAAATTGATGGGTGAGTCTTAAATCCTCTCATTGACTTTACCAAGTCATGAAGAGGTCTAGAGACAAACAGGTCCAAGGGACCAGTGAGTCTTAAATCCTCCTACTGACTTCACTAAGTCATGAAGAGGATTAGAAACAAGTTGGTCCAAGAGCACCTAAATCAGTCGAACTGATTTATCTTAATGACATGGGTCAACTCAAATCAATTAGCGATCTAATCAAAACATAATATCCAAATTAATCAGATAAATGAGATCGGTGAGAGGATCTATCAAGGCTTGCCTTAGACACCATCAAAATGGTCAGATAAGCAGACTGCCAATTAAAAATCACCAGTTGAACTACTAAATTACCTTAGACATTAATTGATTGATTAGTTTCAATTTGATCAGTCAAGTACTGGTGATCAACTCAATTCAAATACTGGGCTACTAAGATGATAAATCAAATTTCAAATCAAATTGAATCTACATGTGCAGTGAACATAAACATTGGCGTGCACATGTGAACATGATCATGTATTCATGATATTCATGAAATCTAATTAGATCATTGCATCATATATTTTATTTCAGATCTAAAATTAAATTTAAATAATATTTAAATCATACATAATGGATTTGAACATGCATAGAAATCTATTCAAAATAGATATGAATGCATAAAAAAAATTGTGGTTAAAAACTTGTTGTGTATAAGTGCAGATTTCTGTTCATAATCAGATCTGGAAATCTATCAAAAGAAATTCAATTCAGATCTTGATTAAAGTCTAACTTCTAACCTAAAAAAATCAAGAAATCTGTCAAAACATATTTAATAACAAACATAATCAGGTGATTATTATAATAGAAAAATCTACAACAAAAATTCTGTTAAAATAGACTTTTAAAAGATCTCAATCAACCATTGATTTGAATCCTAAAATCTGATCAAAACTAGATCAGAAAAATTCAGATAAACAGGTTCAAATCAAATTTAATTTCTCACAAAAAAATCTGATTATATATCAAATGTAAACATATCATAAAAAATCAACTATGCATCCATATCCTAGAACCTGGCTCTAATACTAGTTGAAGGAAAAAATCCGATTCAGATTGGATCGTCAGGGAAGATTGAATAGATTACTATTTTAAATTTTTCATAACCTTTATGATTTTACCTTGATACATAATGAAAATATAATCAAGATGCTGAGGGTTTCTTGAACTAGATGCCTCACAAGATCTGGATATGCAGATCCTCTACTTTGCATGTACGTCAGGTACCGTAGGAAAGAGGAATGATCCTTGGGGCATCGCACCTTCATAAGGAAAATAGGGAGGGTTGAGATGTAATTTCTCAGCAAGGGAAGGCATGGATAGATGTTCCTCATGCTAAGAGGAGAAGTGCACAAGAACTCCACACCTAGGAATAGATCTTCACACCAAGATCAGATTCACGGCCTCCCACTTGTCCCATAAAAACAAACTCCATGTTGAAACCAGATCTCAATCTCACAGTGATGTTTCTTTCTCTCCTTTTGTCACACAAAAAGAATCATAATCAATGATGTTTCAGCCCTCCCCTCTTATAGGTGTCGCCCCTTATCTGATTAGAGCCCATAAGGATTAGGACTCTTGATTCTTATCCAACTAGGATGCCAAGAAAGAAAGGAATGACGCCAACCTTGTGCATGAACTCTCTTCACATGTGCACAAGGAATATGGGGCAAAAAAAATTAGTGCCCACTCCTTTGTTTGGTTGGCAACATGTGAGAGAGAATCTCAGGACTTTAGGACTCTATGGATCTAATCCAATCTGGTACAAATTTTACTCAATTCAAATCTGATTCGAACCTGATTCGAACCAAACTCGAAGATACTGTTAATCCTAATCTAATTAGGATTCAGATCCAAGTCTAACTTAAATTATTAACCCAATCAAGTTTAATTAAATTAAATCTAATCTAAAATAGTTAAGATTTGATTTTAATCTCTCAAAAAAATTTTTGAATCACTGATCAGATCAAATTCATTTTCAAAATTAAACCTACATCTTATGTCCAGTGCTAGCTAGATATAATCAACTGTTTAATTCTGTATGACTTCTAATTTAATTCTAAATTAAGTAATCTATTTATTCAATTAAGTCACATACTTCTAAATTGAACACATAGATGTTAGATCAATTCTTTTTTACGTCGTTTGACTTTATGCGTGACTCCATAGATTTGAACACTAAGCCAATAGTATGAAAATTATTTTTGTACTAATCAAAGTTATCATCTAGCAATAGTTTCTGACATCTAGAGAGATTGAATATTTACAAAGCAATATTCAAGAATTTAGACATATGGTTACCACATAATTCATCCCTTTGACTCTGAATGCTCAAGATGACTTAGGATTTAACTATCATCCTAAATGTATCATCTATATTATATTTCAATCTTTTAAATCCATCACATAGATTATTCTGATCAAGATTTTATTAAATTAAGATACAGTGATGTATTAACTCTTGTAATCTAGAGGGATAAATTTCATTTTGACTCACACACAGACTTCGCAAGTACTTAACTATACCCAGTAGCCTTCCATCACTGCATTAAAAATACAGATAGTCTGACATCAAAGCACAGTAAGTTGCTTGTAAGTCATCATGATGATCTCAAATTTAAGAGATACTTATGTCCATACCCTTCGAGAGCTATCCTTGACAGTAGAGTGCTCAGCAGGTAAGTTACTGTTCAGTAATAATGTACTCCTATATCTCATCTATATGCCATATCAATGTCTCCACACTCCTTAATTATGAGGACAACCAATCAATATAACATACAATAATCTATACTCGATAAACATCATCGTTCTTTAATGACGTATCATTTGGTCGCGAGCATATTTAAGAACTATTCGATGAATTTTTTTTCTCGATTGTCTTTATAGTTCTAAGGATTTCATCACAACACAAGAGTTCAAATAAAGAAGATGTACAATTTATGATGAAACTATCAAATAATTTTTATTAATTCATAATTTAAATATAAATTATAAAAAGCACAATCATCCAAATTATTGACTTAAGGACACATTTTCTAACATACTAACATCCTGAATCTGCTCGTTCCTCCATAGCTTCAGTCCTGACTTTGATTTCTTGCTCCACCTTGTATCTCTAAGAATCTGGAGCCCCAACCAAGCCCCTCGAAGTCCTTGTCGCCTAAATCTCGAGCCCATGGAGAACTACGCACTGCCTTTATCCTAGGAACACAACTATCCTAGCCTAGGATCCAAACTGATTCTAGCCTCCTGGAACCAACATCCTGGCTCCTCCTGCGGCTTCCTAAGGCTTGGGAGCACCACACCAACTCCTACATCTTTATCTAAATATATTGATTGGATATGAAGATTAGAGATGTATTATAAGATGTCATTGTTTATATGGAAGATAGCTTAGATATGGAGATTAAGGTTGGTTTTCATATTCCAGCATTTTGTGAATTATATTAAGAGATAGAGGAGTCTATATCTCATGTTCTATTATATATATTACAAAGTGGCAACCTACGTATGTGAGGCCCAGCCCCTTAAAATAGACTGGTCCAAAATCCATTAGAAAAAAGAAAAAAATAATAAATATCAGAAGAAGACTACCAATGGGAGTCATCTTCTCTGTTTGATCCTGAGGAGGAATCGAAGTGTTGTGATCCAGGTGGTGTGCCCAAGGCCCAGGGGACTAAGGCTAAGGCCAAGGTCCATCATTCATGAGGGCTTCATGGAGGCTCTAGGGCTAGTTGGGCCCTAGGTTGAAAGGCTGTGGGCCTTTCGGGTTCTTAAGGTCTAAGTTATGTGGGCCTCAAGGGACCAACTCTTTATGGGCCAGGTCTGGGCCCAGGATAGGTGAGATTAGATCGAGTCATGGGTGTACATGGGCTTGGGTTAACCTAATCTCTCATAGAGTTGGTCAAGGAAGTTTTGGGTTTGGGTCACTTGACCCTGTGTTTATATATACATGCACTGTATAGGTTTGATTAAGTCAAGGAATATGAAAACTCTTTCTCCCAAGTCTCTCTCTCTCTTCAGCTATTCTCCATGCCTCAGGAGCAAGAAACCCTAGGATTTCTTGCCGCCAGATCCATAGAAGGCAGGAAAAGCAGGGGAGGCGCTAGGGTTTTGAGCCCCTTCCCCTTGGTGCCACCAACCATATTGCCTCTCCCTCTCTTGAAGCCACCCAAACATTAGGTCCAGGACTTAAAATCTCTTACTATGAGGTTGGTACAAGTTTCTCTCAGATCTGGAGTTGATCTGAGGTCGTTTGAGGTACGGGTGAGATCTCCATCAACAGATCTACAGAAAAGGCTGCAGCAAGACACTTCTGCAAGGTCTGGTTCTATCTACCTTCTTTCCTATCTAGAATACCCCGATTTGAGATCTACAAATTGAAAGACCTCAATCCAGGCCTGATCTGGTTGGGTAGATCTTGGATTTTTTAGAGGTGATCTTAGAGGCGTTCTTCATCTGGAACGAAAGGCTGACGAAGAAGACAGCAACCAGGCTGATTTCGTCAAGGACCTTCGATCGAGTCCAGAAGTCTTCAGATTTGTTCGTTGCTAGTTCCACTGCACCCAAGGTCCATGGGAGGAGTCGGGATCATGCTCCAATAGTTGGTATCAGAGCCACATTGGTGAGGAAGCGGTTCCAAGCGCGAGAAGTTGAAGATCCCAAGTGCTGAAAATTTTTAGCAAGATACCATCAAGGTATATTCTACACTTCTTGATTTTATATTGCTTGTTTGGCTTGGATCCAGTCATGGACAGTAATATGAAGGTCAATTTCAAGAAGTTTGATGGCAAGGGAAATTTTTCTATGTGAAAAATCTGGGTGGAGGATCTTCTGGTGCAAGCAGATCTGGATCAGGCTTTGGATGAGAAGCCTGAGGGAATGACAGATAAACAGTGGGCATCGTTGGAGAAGAAAGCATGCTCGATGATTAGAGGATATTTGGCGGATGTGGCGTTGTATTCAGTGCTGGAAGAAAAGACCCCAAAGGGCCTTTGGTCGAAGTTGCACACCATGTATATGGGAAAGAATATGTGCAACAAGCTAATGCTGAAGAAGAGAT
The DNA here is from genome assembly GCF_000442705.2 of Elaeis guineensis. Taxonomy (NCBI): domain Eukaryota; kingdom Viridiplantae; phylum Streptophyta; class Magnoliopsida; order Arecales; family Arecaceae; genus Elaeis; species Elaeis guineensis. The sequence goes on from NC_026002.2 coordinate 84,898,248, forward strand.
TGTACAGTCTTCGGATGTAGGAGGGATCTAATGTGATTGGCCACATTCAGAGGTTCGACCAGTTGTGCACGGAGTTGATGAATATCGGGGTGAAGCTGGATGAGGAGGATAAGTCCCTATTGCTTTTGTGTTCGCTGCCAGGATCATATGACTCTTTGGTGACTACACTGCTCTACGGCAAGTAGACTCTGGAATATGAGGACATGGTTTCGGTGCTGAGGTCTAATGAGCAAAGGAAAAAATTGACCAGAGATCGGGCTCCCCAGGAGGGTTTGGCAGTAGGGGAGAGGACAGGTAGAGGCAGAGGCAGAAGCAAGTCCAGGGGGCGGTCCAAATCCAGGAAGGGAAAGAAAGAGATGAAATGCTTCAAGTGCAACGAGTTCGGGCACTTCAAGCGAGAATGTCCACTATGGAAGAGCAAGAAGGGAGAAAGAAGTGGCTCAGAATCAGTGAGTGTAGTTGCTGGGTAGCAGGTAGAGGATGATCTACTTGTGGTATCAGATGGTCACAGGCATTACACAGAGGAGTGGACACTAGACTCTGCGTGCTCACATCACTACACACCACACAAATCTTGGTTTGCAACATACACCAAGATAGATGAGGGATCAGTGACTCTAGGCAACAATCATCCTTGCAAGGTGGCTGGGATAGGGACAGTCAGGGTGAGGATGTTTGATGGGATTGTGAGGATATTGACAAATGTAAAGCATGTCTCGGAGCTGGAAAAGAATCTGGTGTCACTAGGCTACTTGGAGCGCAGTGGATATAGCTTCAGCAGTAGGGCTAGAAGCGGAGTATTAAACATCTCCAATGAAGCTATGGTGGTGATAAGAGGCAGGAGGTTGGATAATAATCTCTATCACATGGAGGGATCTGTGGTGATCGGAGAGTCTGATGCAGCAGTTGCAGCACAGGACCAGCAAGGGGCTTACAGGATGTGGCACTACCGCCTAGGCCACATGGGTGACAAGGGGTTGAGGGAGTTGAGCAGGAGAGGACTCATCTCTGATCTGGAGGATGGTGCTACAGGGGAGATCTGTGAGCCTTGCCAGATGGGAAAGTAGAGGAGAGTTCAGTTCAACATCAGTACAACCCGCAGTGCAGCCCTTTTGGAGTTAGTACACACGGATGTGTGGGGACCAGCCCCAGTTTCAGCTAGAAATGGGGCCAGATACTTCATGACCCTGATTGATCATTTCTCAAGAAAACTCTGGATTTACTTCATGAGAGAGAAGTCTGAGGTCTTCACCAAATTCAAAATCTGAAGAGCTGAGGTGGAGAAGGAGCAGGGGAGGAGCGTGAAGTGTCTGAGGTCAGACAATGGCGGGGAGTACACCAGCAGAGAGTTCCAGGATTACTATGAGGAGTGTGGGATCAGGAGATACTTCTCAGTTAAGGGGACTCCACAGCAAAATGGGGTGGCTGAGAGGATGAACAGAATACTTCTGGAAAAGGCACGATGCATGAGGCTGCAGGCAGGGCTTCCAAAGACGTTCTGGGTTGACACAGTTGACGCAGCGGGTTACTTGATCAATCGGTCACCTCACACCAAGTTGGATGGCAGGCTTCCAGAGGAGGTGTGGTCTGGGAGGACAGTTGGGCTGGGCCATCTACAGGTATTTGGGTGCACGGCCTATGTGCACATTAGAGCTGGTGAGCAGAGCAAGCTAGACGCCAGATCACGCAAGACGGTGTTTCTAGGCTATCCGCGAGGAGTTAAGGGATACAAGCTGTGGGATCCCTTGGAAAAGAAGGTCATCATTAGTCGGGATGTAACTTTTGATGAGGAGTCAGTCCTACGGAGGTGAGCAGGCATGGAGGAGCAGCAGGAGCAGGAGGAGGTCCAGCAGGGTGCTGTTGGATAGCTTACCTTTTTGATTTTGCCTCTTGCAGGTACTACGGGAGGACATGACATTCAGGTGGAGAACCTACCTAAGGTGTCTCCACAGGTGGAGAGGACTCAGACGGATGATCGAGGCAGAGAGGTCCAGCAGGAGCAAGCTGGACCGAGGACTGATATCGGTGTTGCCCTACACAAGCCCAAGAGGACCATCGGGCAATCGAACCGATATGGCTTTGAGGAGACACTGTCATATGTCCTGGTGACAGCGAATGGAAACCTATATACGTATCAGGAGGCTATTGAGAGCCAGGACAGAGAGCAGTGGGTCCAGGCGATGTCCAAAGAGATGCAGTCTCTCCACCAGAACCAGACATGGCGATTGGTGCAGTTGCCATAGGGGAAGAGGCCCATTGGCTGCAAATGGGTCTACAGTCGTAAGGAAGGGCCTTTAGAGCACGGAGGTATCAGATTCAAGGTGAGGTTAGTGGCCAAGGGATACTCCCAGAAGGAAGGCATCGACTTCAGCGAGGTCTTCTCTCCCATCGTCAGACATACTTCCATCAGAGTATTGCTGAGCATTGTAGCAGCTCAGGATTTAGAGCTGGAGCAAATGGATGTCAAGACGGCATTCCTCCATGGGCATTTGGAGGAGAGGATTTACATGGAGCAGCCATCCGATTTCAGGGATCCAGGATCAGAGGGAAAGGTTTGTCTGTTGCAGAAGTCGCTGTACGGACTGAAGCAGTTGCCGAGGCAATGGTACAAGCGGTTCGACTCCTATGTGCACAGCATTAGACTTTTCAGGTGCGAGTTTGATCTCTGTGTTTATGTTCAGTCTCTTGAGGATGGTTCTAGGGTGTTCCTACTCTTGTATGTGGATGACATGCTTATAGCATGCAAGAGTAGGAAGGTTGTGCAGGATCTGAAGGCATCCTTATCTCGGGAGTTTGAGATGAAGGATTTGGACCCCGCAAAGAAGATCCTAGGCATGGAGATTTTCAGAGACCGAGCCTGGAGGGTGCTGCATCTATCTCAGGGGGGCTACATACAGAAGGTCTTAGAGAGGTTCGGGATGAAGGAAGCAAAGCCGGTGGAGCTGCCACTTGTCGGTCACTTCAGACTCTCGAAGATCATGGTGCCACAGACTGAGGTGGAGGCTCAGGAGATGGAGATGGTTCCTTATGCTTTAGGAGTTGGGAGCTTGATGTATGCGATGGTCTATTGTAGGCCAGACATCACTCATGCAGTGAGTCAGGTTAGCAGGTTCATGGCGCAGCCTGGCAGGGAGCACTGGAGAGCTCTGAAGTAGATATTCAGATACCTGGCGGGTTCAGTTGGAGTTGGCATCTGCTACGAACAGTGAGGAGGTGCAGTGGGATACTCTGACATGTCCAGGGAGGCTCAGAGGCTGATTGGTGGTTATGTAGATGCAGACTTTGGTGGAGATATGGATACCCTGAGGTCTACGACAGGCTTCATCTTTAGCCTGTATGGAGGTCCTATTTCTTGGAGATCGAGTCTGTAGCCTATCACGGCCCTATCCACTACAGAGGTGGAATACATCAGGCTGACAGAAGTAGCTAAGGAGGTAATTTGGCTGAAAAATTTGTTGACGGAGATGGGCCTTACTCAGGAGGTCATTAGAGTGCACTGTGACAGCCAGAGTGCACTTCTATTAGCACAGAACTCAGTCTATCATGCAAGGACAAAGCACATCGACATTCGGTATCATCGGATCAGGGATCTTATGAAGGATGGCGAGGTGGAGCTGGTAAAGGTACATACCAAGGAGAACCCAGCTGATGCACTTATGAAGGTACTTCCACGGGATAGCTTTCAGAGATGTGTTGAGCTGATTCGGCTGATGGACAGAGTGGAGCTAGTTGAGGCCTTGGGACACCAAGGTGGAGATTGTTGTGATTCAGGTGGTGTGCCCAAGGCCCAGGGGACTAAGGCTAAGGCCAAGGTCCATCATTCATGAGGACTTCATGGAGGCTCTAGGGCTAGTTGGGCCCTAGATTGAAAGGCTGTGGGCCTTTTGGATTTTTGAGGTCTAGGTTATGTGGGCCTCAAGGGACCAACTCTTTATGGGCTAGGTCTGGGCCCAGGATAGGTGAGATTAGGTCGAGTCATGGGTGTACATGGACTTGGGTTAACCTAATCTCCCATAGAGTTGGTCAAGAAAGTTTTGGGTTTGGGTCACTTGATCCTGTGTTTATATATACATGCACTGTATAGGTTTGATTAAGCCAAGGAATACGAAAATTCTTTCTCCCAAGTCTCTCTCTCTCTTCTCCCTCTCTCTTCAACTATTCTCCATGCCCCAGGAGCAAGAAACCCTAGGGTTTCTTGCCGCCAGGTCCATAGAAGGCAGGAAAAGCAGGGGAGGTGCTAGGGTTTTGAGCCCCTTCCCCTTGGTGCCGCCAACCATATTGCCTCTCCCTCTCTTGCAGTCATCCAAACATCAGGTTCAAGACTTGGAATCTCTTGCTATGAGGTTGGTACAAGTTTTTCTCAGATCTGGAGTTGATCTGAGGTCGTTTGAGGTGCGGATGAGATCTCCATCAACAGATCTACAGGAAAGGCTGCAGCAAGACAGATCTGCAAGGTCTGATTCTATCTACCTTCTTTCCTATCTAGAATGTCCTGATTCAAGATCTATGAATTGGAAGACCTCGGTCTAGGCCTGATCTGGTTGGATACCAGATCTTGAATTTTTTAGAGGTGATCTTAGAGGCATTCTTCATCTGGAACGAAAGGCTGATGAAGAAGACAGCAACCAGGCTGATTTCATCAAGGGCCTTCGATTGAGTCCAGAAATCTTCAAATTTGTTCGTTGCTGGTTTCGCTGCACCCAAGGTCCATGGGAGGAGCCGGGATCATGCTCCAACATGGAGTCCTAGGGCAAAGAGGACCCTAGGGTGCCAGAGTCTTCTTCTCTGTTTGATCCTGAGAAGGAATTGAAATCTTAGGGCAAAGAAGATCCTAGGGCTCTCTATATATAGCCCCCTCATCTATTGGAGTCTTTTTCTCTATTTGATCCTAAGGAAAAGCCGAAGTCTTAGGGCAAAGAGAACCCTAGGGCTCTCTATATATAGCTGCCTCGTCTTTCTGTGGCCCTCTATCAATGATCATCGTGCTTGCTTTTCTCACTTTTCTCACTTTGGGCTCATGACTTTCCATTCTTGTGCCCACCAGAAATCAAAGCTGAGACACTGTCGGACCCAAGATAAGACCCCGATCTCACATCCTCTCTCCTTCTTTATATGGCCATGCATACCGCTGCCTGTCGTTAGTTTCATCAAAAGACCATGAAAAAGAATTCTCCTATTTTGGCCAAACTTTTTTTTCTTTTTTTTCAACCATCAACACCACCATCCCTTGATGTCAGACCAGTGGTCGAGTCATCCAGCCTTCTTATGAGCCTCCATGGTGAGACCATTGCCACCAATAATTGGCCAATGGCCAAAGCAAAGAAAAAGTCATGGATATCCTGATTTCTGATCCTATTTCCTATGATTTTCTTACTGGCTAGTTACTACCACCGACTGTGCATTGCTGCCACTCATTACCAGCCACACTCCATCGCCTGCTGTCGGTTCTCCGACCACTAGCTACCACCCCCCTTCATCCCCTGTTCGACCAAAGAAGGGAAGAAGAAATAAAGAGAAAGAAAAATAGGGAAAGAGAGAGAAGAGTTCTCTCTCTTCTTCTCTTTAGGGTTTCTCCCTCTTTACTCTCTCTTTCTCTCTCTATTTGATCTATGGGCCCCAGTGTCTGTTGTTGTGCTCTCCTACTATGAACTAAGAAATTTTTTTAGAAAGAAGGCCCGAAATCACTTCGATATCCATGCAGTATATCGGATGTCAACTCAATCCTTGCTAGATATTTATAGAGTCTAATCACTGTTAACCTCTATTGAGTCATCCTAATATAACCCCTGATGATCTCGATCATAGTTTTTTTTTTAAAGAGATATGATGACTCTCTCTCCACTCTCTCTAAGAAGACCTATGAATCCTAATATTGAGTCCCATCTCCTTGTTTTGTAGATCCATGTTGACCCTGGGCTAGGAGGCCTTGAACTATCATAGTGCTTAGATAGCCTATTGGACTGACCACCAAATCTATAATCTTCTTTCTTTATGATTGAATTTATCGCATAGAAATTATTTATATTTTTTATATATTAAATAGGTCGATAAATTCATCTAGTGAAGTTTGAAGGAATAGGATGGAAGAGGTAAGTAACTCCGACACTTCTTACTCACTTTTGAATTATCAATTATTTTATTATAAAAAAATTATTTTATATTTTTATAAAATAAGGATCGATCATATATATTATAAAACTCATGATTTATTATAAACTAGTGCTTGCATAAATATTTTAATATAAATGACTTGTTTATGAAATATGAACTTCATATTTATAAAATTTATATTTTGTTATGAAAAGAATGATTTCATAATTATTTTATTGTTAGAGATTATTTATGGATTATAAACTCTATAAAATTATTTGATATCATATTTATGCATGATTTAAAAAAAATAATTTGATAAAATATGATTTAAGAATACTTATTTTAAGAAATATGATAAAAGACTCACAGATAGTTATGTATAATGCCTAAAATAAAAAAGATTGACATTCGGAGCTAGCATCTACATGATCCTATCAGCAGATAATAGTTGTTGGCATATCATCCAACCAATAGATAATAGTAGTTACACATGATCCTGCTAATGGATAATAGTAGTTCGTATTTTATCGATTATGGTCCTGTTATGGCTATAATAGTGACCCTAGTATTTAGTTTGCGAGAATTATTAAGAATTATGATATGATAAAATGATAAATAATTTATAACTTTATCTAGAAGATTAACATGATTTATGAATTTATTTATATTATATATTAAAAATTATATTTATCTAAATTGCATGATTCATGCATATACAAAAGTATGATTGATTCATGATATACTATTCTTATAAAAGTTTTATCTTATAATGATAATCATCTTCTTTAAAAGATTTATTGACATATGTATAAACTTATACTTGATCTGATAAGATTGTGTAAAGTCTACTTACTAAGCTGGTGTAGCTCTTTTTTTTTTTCTTTTCTTTTCTTTTTAGACAAATAAGGTTAGGAATGAAGGATGATCTAGGCTAGTCTGTGCTAGCGAGATTAAAAATTTTGTAGTTAAACTTTAGTTTATCGAATGATTATGATTTTGTAGTCAATGATTTTATGAATTTTGAAGACTATATTTGGTATTTTTTATCTCAAATTTAATCACTCTAAGCCCATATTTATGTAATTATTCAATGGATAATGATTGAATCTTTCTTTTTTATTTGATATTATTATTATTAGCTTTATGTTATCATGGACGGTATCCCATAGTAGCATGGCTGTGTTATATTGCAGATTTGAAGCGTGACAATGTATAGTGACAATTTCCTATTTTTGATGCAACAGTTGTTCCCCCTTTTACTTTTAAAGGTTTTCTTCAATTTATTAAGGGCAAGTCAACTATAGACATCAAGAATAGCGTGGCTAGTTTGATGATTTATACTTTTTATAATATTTTAATTGCATGGAATGATGTATTTTCTAGAATAATGTTTGACATCCCAGATTGATCTATCTAAAAGTAGTTAGCTAGGCTCAAGAATGTATCGATGTACTATCCTAGAGTTATCCTTGATGGCTGTGAAAAACTATGGCTCCTCTTTTACAGCTTCTGCATCTCTACATATGATTTTTTTCATTAGGGAGCTACCACCCTTTATTTTCTCAAGGTTCCTTTTAATGGTAGTGTTTTGGATACAAATGGGTTAAGAAAATCTAATTTTGTTATTAGAATTTTGATTGGTGTGGTGGTGATAAAAAATGGAGTAAGACTATTTGATGCCATGATTTCTATGGCAGAATTACATGTTGCATGGGAAGACATATATTTTGCAATTATTGAAAGCTTCCCTTCATCCTAGAGGGTAATTGTATTATACTTTTAAAGTGGTTAATAGAATCAGCTTCTTTAGAATTATGTAGTCATCTCTTGAAATAGGATTATTTAAGAATAAGTGAATTTTTCTAGTCTTTTGAAGCTAAATATATTTTAAGAGAAATGTGGATGCCTATGCATGAATTTTTTTTGGTAATTATTAGATATTTTATCTTTTGATTTTCATGATTTTATTTATATTAGAATGGTTTAATGAACTCAGATTTACAATGTGACCCATAAATTTTTGTATTAAGATGTATGCTATAGAGGTAACAATGAAAGCCTTCTTAACCAAAAACAAAGGACTCATTTAGTTCGCAGGAAGTGGAGGGGAAAGTAGCAATTTTTAAAAAGTGGAGAAGATGGTCCTCTTATTTGGTTAGAGTTTTAAGAGGAGAGGAAATAAAAATGGCTCTTTCTATGAGAAGATATTTCCCACATTTCATAAGAAGTGAAAATTTATGGGGGATAGGGCTTGAACTAGGCTTGGGCTAGGCCGACTTTAGGTCGGACTTCGGATTAGGCCCGAAATAGCTCAGGCCAGGCTTGGACTTAGATATAGGATCCATTTATCTTTCGGGCCTAGCTTGGATATATCTTTGGCTCAATCCAGGTCCGCTCAGGATCTGAGTATGAACTTCAGCTTGATCAATAGTTTGAATATCCAGCCCGAGCCCAATTTTCTACTCAAATTGGTTTAGCTTGATTATCTGACATGAGTTAGCCTGATCCTAATCAATTAACACTAATTGATTGAGCTAATTAGATCGAAATACATAAGGCTTAAGGCTTTAAGCTACCCATGTTCTAGAGCTGAGACCTCCCGATGTTTGTCACTTCGTCTCTCACTCTGAGGTTTCCTTAACAAAAAAAAACCCTAGCCCCTAGCCATCCATTACATGACAACCACCACCGCCACCACCTCTTTCTCCGACACTATCGATGGAGATCAGGGCAGAGTACACCATGACGGTGGTGGCAATCAAGACGAACATGTGGTGTTTGGTAGAGGAACAAGTGCGGCAGATCGGGAGGCTTGGGGAGGGTGGGTGCAGATGAGCGCTCTAGCATGTGGATTTGACGGTAGCTGTGTGGGCGTAGCTGGGGGGATTGGCATGGGTGGCAGCATGGGAGCGGGACGTGGTGGGTCCAGCATCACTATGGAGGGGTTCTTGGAGTCAGCGTTGATGACCTAGAGGACCCAAGATGGTGCCTTGCCCATGCCATCGAGTGGTGGGCGGCATCTTCACCATGGGTTCAACTTCACCGGCAGCCCTTTCATGTAAGACGAGAGGGAGGGTGGGGAGGCTACCGATGGAGTGAGCATAGAGGAGGGGGTCAGCACGATGGTGGAGGGCTTTCAAGTCGGCAGATGAAGTGTAGGAGATGGAGCAGAGGTCATGGCAGAGGGCGGACTTGCTGTAGGTGATGTCCAGTGCCATCGTGACTAGAGATGCTCCTCAACCGTCGTGGCTGAAGGCCTAGAAAGAGGTGGGAGGATGGGGTGTAGATAGCAATGATGGATCGGAGGTTGCAGTGGAGGGCAAGCTCGTCATCAGTAATCTCTCCCGTCGCTCCCATGACTGAAGATGCGATAGAGGCAGTCGATGCTAAGTGTGGACTGCCAGGTGCGAAGGGATACAAGGGCTGCAATTGGGGGTGGAAGAAGGTACAATGAAGGTGGGACAAAAGAGGTCTTTTTTAGAAGCATCGAGTCCGTTAACCTTACAAGTTGGCCCAACCGAGCTCGGGCCTAGACTTGGGCTAGTTTTTTTCTCAAAATAATCAGGCTTAAGGCCGGTCCGAAGTTTGAAAAATTATTCTGAATAAGGCTCGGGAAGGGATATAGCTCAGTCCAGCCCGATCCAGTTCTAGCCTTAATGGAATATGTGGATTTTGAAACTTCCTATGGAATATAAATTGATGTCATTTTTTTTTTATTTTCAAAAATATCCTTTTAAGATTGTAAATCAAAAATAATAATGATGATGATTTTGCAAATATATAATTGTCTAGCATACAAATTCTGAAAAATATTATTTAAATATTATTTTTATAAATATTAATATAATATAATATTATCCTAATATTTATATTAGTAATAATATTATGGTATTTATAATATATTAATTTTATTTTAATATTTATACAAATATAATATTTTTATTAATAGTAATATAGTATTTATATGAATATATTAATATTTATTTTAATATAATATAATATTTATATTTTTATTAACAAATCAATTATATTAAATATTAATATAATATTTGTTGGGTATAAAATATCCACAGTCGGAACCCGCGGCGGAACCGCCATCGGCAAGCGCAGCTCCGCCCAGACTCCTACGGGAGCCGGGCTCCACCGACGACATCAGCACAGCTCCGCCCGGACTCCTACGGGAGCCGGGCTCCGCTCTCAATATCAATTGCTGGTAAGCTCAGTCCGGACTCCTACGAGAGCCGGACTTCGCCCTTGACGTTGTTTGCAGCGCAGCTCCGCCCGGACTCCTACGGGAGCCGGACTCCACCGACGACATCAGCACAGCTCCGCCCGGACTCCTACGGGAGCCGGGCTCCACCGACGACATGAGCACAGCTCCGCCCGGACTCCTACGGGAGCCGGGCTCCGCTCTCAATATCAATTGCTGGTAAGCTCAGTCCGGACTCCTACGAGAGCCGGACTTCGCCCTTGACTTTGTTTGCAGTGCAGCTCCGCCCGGACTCCTACGGGAGCCGGGCTCCACCGACGACATCAGCACAGCTCCGCCCGGACTCCTACGGGAGCCGGGCTCCGCTCTCAATATCAATTGCTGGTAAGCTCAGTCCGGACTCCTACGAGAGCCGGACTTCGCCCTTGACTTTGTTTGCAGCGCAGCTCCGCCCGGACTCCTACGGGAGCCGGGCTCCATCGATGACATCAGCACAGCTCCGCCCGGACTCCTACGGGAGCCGGGCTCCACCGACGACATCAGCACAGCTCCGCCCGGACTCCTACGGGAGCCGGGCTCCGCTCTCAATATCAATTGCTGGTAAGCTCAGTCCGGACTCCTACGAGAGCCGGACTTCGCCCTTGACTTTGTTTGCAGCGCAGCTCCGCCCGGACTCCTACGGGAGCCGGGCTCCACCGACGACATCAGCACAGCTCCGCCCGGACTCCTACGGGAGCCGGGCTCCACCGACGACATCAGCACAGCTCCGCCCGGACTCCTACGGGAGCCGGGCTCCGCTCTCAATATCAATTGCTGGTAAGCTCAGTCCGGACTCCTACGAGAGCCGGACTTCGTCCTTTACTTTTTTTGCAGCGCAGCTCCGCCCGGACTCCTACGGGAGCCGGGCTCCATCGACGACATCAGCACAGCTCCGCCCGGACTCCTACGGGAGTCGGGCTCTGCTCTCAATATCAATTGCTGGTAAGCTCAGTCCGGACTCCTACGAGAGCCGGACTTCACCCTTGACTTTGTTGGCAGCACAGCTCCGCCCGGACTCCTACGGGAGCCGGGCTCTGCCGCCGACATCAAAACAGCTCCGCCTGGACTCCTACGGGAGCCGGACTCCGATCACGACGGCTCCGACCATTGTCGAGCTTCAATCGACAGATCCACACCCCCTGACAGGCCCTCAAAACGGCCGCGACCCTGCTCCACCTCCTGTGGCGGACTCCACGCAGCATCATCATTCCCTGACAAGCCGCAGCAGCCATAGCCGCCCTGCTCCACCTCCTGTGGCGGACTCCGCACAGGTCCATTATCCCCCTGGCAGGCCACAGTAACGGCCACGAACCTGCTCCACCTCCTGCGATGGATACCATGCGATTCTCCTGACGACGGACGCTGCTCCACCCCTCATAACGGATTCCACGTGGCAAGTCGAGGTGATACCCACGTGTCTGCTCCATTATCTTTCGCAATCAATTCCCCTGACCATGGGCGGCCCACTACCAGGCAGTTACACACGTCACCATCAGTCCGTTGCCTCCCCCGCCTATAAAAGGGGGGACTCAGATACGTTATTTTTTAAGCTCTTTTTGCCTTATCTCAAAACTCTGCTAAATTCTCCGTTCGAGCACTCCATTCTTGTTGAGGCAGAGAACTGACTTGAGCGTCGGAGGGTCTTGCCGGAGCAACCCCACCTCCGGTTTAGACTTCCCTTGCAGGTCCCGGCGGCGACCGCGGCTTCCTCAACTCCAGCTTCTCCGGCGCAGGCGAATTTCTGCACCAAAAGGATTGGCGCTAGAGGAAGGGCCTGAACCTTCGCAGCACCCTTGTTCTTGAAGGAGCGCTCAACGGAGCCACCTCCGGCCATCTCTCCGTTATCTACTCCTAATCCTCCCCCGCGAGATCGGCACCCGATGCCTCCGTGCAGGGCGTCCACCCGGCGGTCCACGGCCTCCGCGGCCAGATCTCAGGCTCCGGCCTCCCCTCCCGTCTCTCAGCCAGCTCCTCCCCCCCTCCGGCGACGGCGGTCGGTGCGGAGTAGTTTGACTTGCTGGCGCAGCAGGTCAAGGGCCTCGTCGAGGCCGTACAGGCAATGCAGCAGCAGCCGCCGCAGGCGTCAGCGCATCCGGAAGGGGCATCTCCGGAATGCCAGAACCCGGCGGTGGGGCGGGCCACCTGGGCTAGCCGCCCCGTCCTTCCCGAGAAGGCGAATCCAAGGGTGGAGAGCCCTCAGTCGGACCACGACTCCACCCATGGGAGGTCCCTGCCCCCGTTCTGTCAAAGGACCTTCGAGACTCGAAGTCGAGAAGATTTCCTGGACCGGAGGCTCCAGGAGATGAACCGACGGATCGAAGAACTCCGCCATGCGCCTCCCGCTTACGGTGAGGATATCTGCACTGACCCCCCCTTCTCCCAAATGATTATGCAGGAACCGATCCCGCCGAATTTCAAGCTCCCCCAGTTTGAAAGCTACGACGGGACCTCGGACCCGGTGGACCACCTGGAATCCTTCCGAATGTTGATGTTGCTTCATGGTGCCCCCGACGCCATCTTGTGCCGGGCTTTCCCGTCTACTTTGAAGGGAGCAGCCAGAAACTGGTACTCGGCACTGAGGCTGGGTACCATCTTCTCCTTCGACCAAATGAGCCACCAATTCGTGGCCCATTTTGTCAGCAGCCGACGTCCCCGGAAAGGTTCGGAGTCCCTCATCAACATCAAGTAGAGGGAAGGGGAGTCCATACGGGCCTACATCAACCGCTTCAACATCGCGGCGTTGGAGGTCCGGAATTTGGACCAGTCGGTTGCCATGGCCGCCCTGAAAGGCGGCCTTCAGAAGAATGACCTTCTGTACTCCTTGGAGAAGAAGTACCCCAGGGATTTCGCTGATCTGCTGGCTCGGGCTGAAGGATACGCCCGAGCGGAAGAGGCCTTCAAAATGAAGGATGAGGAGACTGCAAGGGAGCGCCAGGTGGGAGATTCCGGCAAGCCCGCAGTTGAGAAGAGGCCAAGGGAAGCCCAGCCTCGCTCCCGATCCCCTCCTGGGCACAAGCGTGCCCATACTCCACCCCGGGCACGCAGGCAGAGAAGCCCGGACAACAGGTTTCGGCGGGGCTCCCCGCCAGGGAAGTTCCGCAGCTACGCCCCCCTCAACGCCTCGAAGGCTCAGGTACTGATGGAGGTCAGGGAGCTGATCCCTAGGCCGGAGAGGATGCGCACGCACCCCGAGAAGTGCAACCCCAACAAGTTCTGCCTCTACCACCGCGACCATGGCCACGACACCGAAGAGTGCATCCAGCTCCAGGACGAGATCGAGGAGCTCATCCGGCGAGGTCGGCTCGACAGATTCATCCGCCGCAGGCCTGAGGGTAGAGGAGACCGGCCAAGAGCCCTCCCACCGCCCGAACCGCAGAAGAGGGAGGAGCAGCCCGGGGACCGGCCTCCTATTGGAACCATCGACTCCATCGCCGGAGGGCCTCAAGGAGGAGCGGGAGAACTGTAAATGTATTGCTTACTGTTTCATTTTGAATCTACTTTTCTTTCTAGCTAACGCACTCCTCCTGCTTAACGCGGATGTATTATGACTGGATATGACCTCTCCAAAAAGCCATGGCCGTGTCAGGAACAGGAGGAGAACCTCGTCCTGACATGAGCAAAGTCAAAGGCCCGATTCTTTTAGACCGGATGGGGGGAGAGGCCTTACAACACCCTAATGTGCCCCCACAGCCCTGTTAGGGACAGGAGGAAAACCTCGCCCTAACTTGAGCAAAGTCAAAGGCCCGGTTCTTTTAGACCGGATGGGGGGAGAGGCCTTACAACGCCCTAATGTGCCCCCACAGCCCTGTTAGGGACAGGAGGAAAACCTCGCCCTAACTTGAGTAAAGTCGAAGGCCCGGTTCTTTTAGACCGGATGGGGGGAGAGGCCTTGCAACGCCCTAATGTGCCCCCATAGCCATGTCAGGAACAAGAGGAGAACCTCGTCCTGACATGAGCAAAGTTGAAGGCCCGATTCTTTTAGACCGGAGGGGGGAGAGGCCTTACAGCGCCCTAACGCGCCCCCACAAGCCAGGCTGATGACGAGAACCTCGCCACCGGCTCAAGCAAAATGGAAGACCCGAACTCCTACGGGAGCCGGGTTCCGCCGCCAAGGTAAAGCTTCACCCGGACTCCTACGGGAGCCGGGTTCCACCGCCAGATAAAGCTTCACCCGGACTCCTACGGGAGCCGGATTCCGCCCCAAGAAAAACTTCGCCCGGGCTCCTAAGAAAGCCGGGCCCCATCCGCCACTTCGCCAGCAAGGGTTAAAAACGATGGCGAGGCTCGGCCACATGACGAGATCGGATGGAAGGGAAGAGCCCTTTCCCACGGCGACCTCTAAGCCAAACAGGCCAAACAACGAGAAAGGGTCAACGAACGACAATATTAGCGCTACGCGCGGACAAGGTAACAAAATGCCTTTTTCTCATTTCCAATATATGTGCTACAGGGCCAGGACGGTCAGAAAAAGAGGGACAAAACGACAAGAAAAGAAAAGGGGGGTGACTACTAAAGAACCCTAAGGAGGTCCTGCTCCCCCTAACATAGGGTGATCACCTCCATCCCCCGACCAGGACTGCCTCATGGTCTCCACCATTTCCTCTAGTTCTTCCTTCTTCTGCAGCATATCCTGGAGCGCCTGACGAAGTCGCCGACTCTCAGCCTCCGCTTCCCGATGCCACTTCCGCAAAACTTCGGACTCCGCCTCTGCGTCCGCGACGGCCTTCCGCTCAAGCCCCAGCTGGATTTTTACTTGTTGAAGCTCAGCTGTCTTCTCCCCAAGGGAGACGGAAATCCCTTCGACAGTGCCTCTCAGGGCCCGGAGCTCTTCGTTATCTTGGGCGTTAGCAAGCTGCGCCCTAGTAACCAACTGCCTCTGGAGGCGAACCACCTCGTCCGCCGATCGATGGAATCTCCCCTTGAACTCCTCTACCTGCCGGCGCCAGCTGGCCCGCTGCACATCGTGGCTCATCTCGGCATCTTGAAGCTGCTTCTGGAGGTCGGAAACTTTTTGCGACCATATCTGCTCATCCCGCGCTGTGAGCCGGGGTGAGTTTCCTTCCAGCTGGCCGATCCTCCTCTTGGCAGCCGACAGTTCCACTTTAAGGGCGCTGATCCTGGCCTCATGAGCCCAAGTTCGGTCACTGGCGCTCTTCTTGCATTCCTCAAGCTCTTTTGTGAAGCTCGCCTTCCTCCGACTGTAGTCCATGATCGCCTTCACTTGAATACTCCTGAAGTGGGCAGCCTCGGCAGCAGCCTCGGAGTAGCATTTTTTCGCCTGGAGGAGCTCGCCTTCCGACTTCTTCAGCTTCCTCGTCAAGTGGAGGACCTCCTTTTTCAACCGTCGGATAGTGGACTTCAGCGGGCCCCCAGGGGCAAGGGGAGTGCTTCAGCGAGGCACTGCCATCGGAAGAGGCAAGCGTCAAAGACCGATTCGTTACAAGGAGAAAGGTCAGAAGGAAGGAGCAGAGGGAGGAAAAAATCATCCACAAAAAGAAATTCGGCTTTACTAAGTGATCTTGAAGACAAATGAAAAAGAAGCATGACAACAAAAGAAAGATACAAGGTCGGAGGTCTCAGACCTCGGGAGCAGGGGGTCGAGAGTTCGGTGCGGGGGGCGCAACTGCTGTGGCGGCGGGCGAAGGGCCGGCCTCGTCGTCGGACTCCTCCAAGAATTCGAGGCCAAGATCGGGATATCTGCTGGCCACCTTCTCCCGGCAAAGCTCAAACCCTTTGGTAAATGCCTCCAGGCCGAACTGGACGTTCAGCTCCCTCATCTCCGCGGAGGCCTTGAACTCCTCCACCGCAAGGGTCCTGGCCTCCGAGACCAGAACCGGAGTTTGCTCGGCCAGTTGGGCGACCTCGGCCTCCGCCTTCCTCACCGACTCCTCCAGGCTCCGTCTCTCCGCCTCCCGGGCTTGTCTCTCCTCCTCCCGGGCTTGTCTTTCCTCTTCCCGGTCCTGTCTCTCTCTCTCCAGGGCCTCCCAGAGGGCGGCCACCTCGGCCGTCTTCGCTTGAAGACGAACAACCTCGTCTTGGCAGCGCTCCTCCGCCCGGAGGAGATCCCTTCTCATGCGGCCCGACGCCTCGACATAGGCGAAGAGCTGGTGCCCGATCTGCAAAGACAGATGGAGAATTACAACAAAGACCGAGGCAACTGTGCAACTAAAAATCCGCTTACCTCAAGAAAGGACCCCAAGGTGTCCCAGGCCCGCTGCTCGGGATCGGCGCGGTCGATCCTCTCCATGACGTCGGACAGGATGCAACCATCGAGTAGCCGACGGATTAGAGCCTTGTCGTTGAAGGGATTCTCCGATCCCCCCTCGGAGCAGACGGACTCGTCTGCAGCGGCTCGGTGGCTGCTCGGCCTGCGGGCCACCGATTTTCTCCTCCTCCCCGCGGCAGGCGCCTCCGCGGGGCGAACCTCCGAAATTGGGACCCCAGTCGGTGGGCTCCCTGGGGGAGCCCGGGGGGCCGCTGGCTCGGCATCCGAAGGAATGTCGATCGTCGGGGTCGCCTGGAAGGGCGCGGCCAGGCTCGTCTCCTCCACCCTGGCCCTCTTCGCCGAGCCGGAAGTCGTCGCGCCCTTCCTTTTCTGGGCTCTCATGGCCTTGGCGAGCATTCGTGTGGCTTCGGCGTCCATTGCTAAAAAAAAAAAAAAAAAAAAAAAAGAAAAAAGGGAGAAAAGAAAAGAAGAAGGAAAAAGCAGCACCAATCAGTCCACAAAAAAAAAAAAAAAAAAAAAAAAAAGAGAGAAAGAAGAAAGAAAGAAAAGAAAGAAAAGAAAGAAGAGAAAGAGGAAAGAGGAAAAAGGAAGAGAGGGAAGAAGAAGACAAGAAAAGGAAAGATGTATACTTGCTGGATCTTGAGGGCTCAGGCCGATGTTGAAGAGAAGCGGCTCCCTCAGTAGGTTTGGAAGGGAAGGAGCGGGATAACTCAGGAGCTTCTGGGCGGCCTGAAGGTCGTCCTCTCCCAGGCCAGGAGCCCGGCGGAAGGAATCCCTCAGAGACCCCCAAGGGGTAGGCCCAATTCCAGGGTCGGGCAGTAAACAAAGAGGAATTTCTCCTTCCAGTTGTGAATCGAAGAAGGGGCGCCCTTCAGCAACCCCTTCTTGCCGAACTGGGGGGAGAAGTACCACCAGTCCTTCGCTGAAGGATGGCGTTTGAAGGTGTAGAAATGTCTGAATAAGGAGAGGGATGGCTGGACCTCGGCTATATGGCAGAGAGAGAGAAATCCTATCAAAAACCTAAAGGAATTCGGGGCAACAGAAGCTAGTGAAATATCTAAAAAGCGAAAGAAGGCGGCGACGAAGTTTGGGAGCGGAAGCCGAAGCCCGGCACGAAAGGCTTCCTGGTACAGGCAAAAGCGGCCGGGAGGGGGAGCGCTGGCCCTATCAGAGGGGCCAGGAAGCTCCAGGTCGTACTCCGCAGGGACCCCGTATCGAGCCCTTATCAGGAGAAGTTCGTCCGGGGTCGACGAACACGAAATGGCGCCCGGCGCGAAAACCGGGCGAGGCCCTGCCCCGAGCGCGGGTTCATCTGCAGAAATGGGGGCCTGGGGGTTCGAAGCAGAAGAACTCCCAGAACTTACGGAGGCAGAAGATTCAAAAGACATTTTTTCTCGGGGAAAAATCTAAAGGACCCTAGAAAGGCAAATCGAGAGGGGAACGAAACGCCAAGGGTCAACCCGGAGGAAGACACGAAGAGAGTGAAAAGGCGAAAGATCCCTAGGCGGTGAAAAGAAGGTGGGCACTAACCTATCTTGCTCTGAGGATCCGGGGGGCGAGAGACGGAAGGCGCCTACGGCTCGAAAGGGCGTTCGCGAGAGCAGACTCTCGGGGAGATGACAGACGCCAGCGAAAATCAAAAGTGGAGTAGGACGCCTGAAGGGGGAGGACGGGTTTAAATAGACCCTGAGATCCGGCGCCATAATGATCTCGAATCCCCCCAGGCCAGTCCGCGCTCGACACGTGTCCCACTCCCCATGGCAGACGGCTGAAGGCGGCTGGCGGTTGGCAGGGCCATAATTGCGCCGTACCTAGGCCAGCGTACCTGCGGGATCTTCGAAGCGTCCCCTCGTACTGCCCCAATTCGAAAAGACTCCGGCATGCGCTCATTTAATGCCAAAATATCTGGGAGCGGCAGGGCGCGGGATTCGAAGGGACGGTTCCGGCTGTACTTCTGTGTACTTCCTTCATTTGAAATTCAAAACTCGGATGTAGGGGGACTGGTGTTGGGTATAAAATACCCACAGCCGGAACCCACGGCGAAACCGCCATCGGCAAGCGCAGCTCCGCCCGGACTCCTACGGGAGCCGAGCTCCACCGACGACATCAGCACAGCTCCGCCCGGACTCCTACGGGAGCCGGGCTCCGCTCTCAATATCAATTGCTGGTAAGCTCAGTCCGGACTCCTACGAGAGCCGGACTTCGCCCTTGACGTTGTTTGCAGCGCAGCTCCGCCCGGACTCCTACGGGACTCGGGCTCCACCGACGACATCAGCACAGCTCCGCCCGGACTCCTACGGGAGCCGGGCTCCGCTCTCAATATCAATTGCTGGTAAGCTCAGTCCGGACTCCTACGAGAGCCGGACTTCGCCCTTGACTTTGTTTGCAGCGCAGCTCCGCCCGGACTCCTACGGGAGCCGGGCTCCACCGACGACATCAGCACAGCTCCGCCCGGACTCCTACGGGAGCCGGGCTCCGCTCTCAATATCAATTGCTGGTAAGCTCAGTCCGGACTCCTACGAGAGCCGGACTTCGCCCTTGACTTTGTTTGCAGCGCAGCTCCGCCCGGACTCCTACGGGAGCCGGGCTCCACCGACGACATCAGCACAGCTCCGCCCGGACTCCTACGGGAGCCGGGCTCCACCGACGACATCAGCACAGCTCCGCTCGGACTCCTACGGGAGCCGGGCTCCGCTCTCAATATCAATTGCTGGTAAGCTCAGTCCGGACTCCTACGAGAGCCGGACTTCGCCTTTGACTTTGTTTGCAGCGCAGCTCCGCCCGGACTCCTACGGGAGCCGGGCTCCACCGACGACATCAGCACAGCTCCGCCCGGACTCCTACGGGAGCCGGGCTCCGCTCTCAATATCAATTGCTGGTAAGCTCAGTCCGGACTCCTACGAGAGCCGGACTTCGCCCTTGACTTTGTTTGCAGCGCAGCTCCGCCCAGACTCCTACGGGAGCCGGGCTCCACCGACGACATCAGCACAGCTCCGCCCGGACTCCTACGGGAGCCGGGCTCCGCTCTCAATATCAATTGCTGGTAAGCTCAGTCCGGACTCCTACGAGAGCCGGACTTCACCCTTGACTTTGTTGGCAGCACAGCTCCGCCCGGACTCCTACGGGAGCCGGGCTCCGCCGCCGACATCAAAACAGCTCCGCCTGGACTCCTACGGGAGCCGGACTCCGATCACGACGGCTCCGACCATTGCCGAGCTTCAATCGACAGATCCACGCCCCCTGACAGGCCCTCAAAACGGCCGCGACCCTGCTCCACCTCCTGTGGCGGACTCCACGCAGCATCATCATTCCCTGACAAGCCGCAGCAGCCATAGCCGCCCTGCTCCACCTCCTGTGGCGGACTCCGCACAGCTCCATTATCCCCCTGGCAGGCCACAGTAACGGCCACGAACCTGCTCCACCTCCTGCGACGGATACCATGCGATTCTCCTGACGACGGACGCTGCTCCACCCCTCATAACGGATTCCACGTGGCAAGTCGAGGTGATACCCACGTGTCTGCTCCATTATCTTTCGCAATCAATTTCCCTGACCATGGGCGGCCCACTACCAGGCAGTTACACACGTCGCCATCAGTCCGTTGCCTCCCCCGCCTATAAAAGGGGGGACTCAGATACGTTATTTTTTAAGCTCTTTTTGCCTTATCTCAAAACTCTGCTAAATTCTCCGTTCGAGCACTCCATTCTTGTTGAGGCAGAGAACTGACTTGAGCGTCGGAGGGTCTTGCCGGAGCAACCCCACCTCCGGTTTAGACTTCCCTTGCAGGTCCCGGCGGCGACCGCGGCTTCCTCAACTCCAGCTTCTCCGGCGCAGGCGAATTTCTGCACCAACAATATTAATATATATATATATATTAATATTATATTAATATAATAAATTATTATAATCTAAATGTTAATATTATAGTATATTAATATTATACAAAGTTTGGAAATAAAAAGATATGGTCCTATATGTATTAAGAGCAGAATGAATATTTTGTATAGTTTTTTTAAAAAGAAATGATGCTCAATTAAATATGAGCTATTTTCTAATAAATTATTTTTATATGATTAATTAAATTTATTTTATAATTTTTTGGAAAGTAATAATAGGGAAGCTGAAAAGAAGTCCTCCGCTATTTTTTTCTAGTACATGCGTCATGTAATTTTTGGTCCCTCTCTAAACTTAAAAAAAAAAAAAAAATCCCCATTAGCAAGCAGCAGTAATAGCTCGCCATAAAGTGGAAAGCGGAGCACAGCGAGTGGAGGAGAAGCACGGTTACTCCCCTATAAAACACCGCGTCCCGGCTTTACTCTGTTCACATTCCTGCCCAGCTGGCTATGTTTCCTTCAAGGTCCACATTTCTCCAAAGGAATCAAATCCAGGACTAGGTGCGCCTCTTCCTTCCCTCCCTCTCCCCGCTGCTCTTAAAGTTTAGAATCAATCGACCCCTGTTTTACTAACCGAGGCAATACAGGTGCGTAAGATTAAGATAGAGAGAGAGAGCAGCAGGAGGCAGTCAAGAAGGCCAGAGAGGGGGAAGGAAGAGGTCTCTCTCTGAATATCTCCTTTACTCTCATCCCTCCTCCTGCCTGCCACATTTCAGCACGAACGCTCTCAATGCTTTTCGTTTAGGTCTCGGAGCGCGCATTTGGGTCTGGTTTGGCCGTTTTGTGAATTGGTTGGGCGCTCGACAGAGAGCTCCGCCAGTGGTTTGCTGGCCGTATAAAAGGACGAGGAATCTCCTTTCTTCTTCAAAGAAAAGGAAAGAGGAGCCCTCCCCCTCTCCCCAAAAAAAAAAAGGAAAAATAAAAAGATAAAGATAAAAAAGAAAGAAAACAGCAGAAGGAAGGAGGAGGAGGAGAAGAAAAAGGAGAAAGTAGGATTGAATCTCCTCTCTTCTTCTTCATGGTTCAAATCGACTGTCTTACTTTTTATTTCTCACCAGCTCTCTATTCTGTTTTGTTCACGCCTCTTTCATTTTGCATTCCGTTACTTTACTTCCCCATCGTCACCTGTCACTTGCTTCCTCTTTCCTGAAAAAGGGCGAAGAAAGAGAAAAACACAGAGCGCCGCGCCCCACTGCCGAACGCTCCCTGAATCTCTGCTTGCTTCCCTTTTCCTGTGGCAGGGCATTTAAACCAGTGGTAGTGGTACTAGTAATACCGTCATCTGCGAATTTTTTTTTTCTTCTATTTTTTTTTATTTTGATTCTCTTTGATTTTCATCCTTGACTGTAGTTTTCGTTTTTTTTTTTTAGTTCTCCTCTCTTTCTTCTTGGGTGGCTGCAAATAGATCAGCAGCGTCGCGAACGGGAATTCCGGTCCTTTTTAAAAAAATAAAAAGGGGAAAAAATTCTGATAGTAACGCTTAGATATCGTTTTCGCGGCCCTGATTTGTCGTGTTGATCTCTGGATCGTAGATCGGTACGGATCTCGGTCTTCGTCGTCGGTCTCCCTCCTGCTGCTGGTTTTGTCGGAGAAGAGAAGAGGGGAAGGGATCTCAGCGTCAGCGAGCTGATAGAGCAAGGACGACGAAAAGATGCTGCCGCAGAAGCAAGCGGAGGAGGCCATCGTTGCCAGCTTCAACGAGACGGAGCAGGGCGGTCACGGCAAGGAGGAAGAGGAGGAGGAGAGGGCGGAGGAGCCGCAGCCTATGTTCAGCATGAAGAGCCTCCTCTGGCACGGTGGTTCCGTCTGGGACGCCTGGTTCAGCTGCGCCTCCAATCAGGTATATGCGTCTTCCACCATTTTTCTGTGTGTTTCCTTTACTCTCTCTTTCTGTCTCTCTGCTTTTACCGCTTGTCCTTTGACTTTTTTACCCCTTGTTGTCTGATTGAATCGTTTTAATTCTAACAATTTTGCGATCGAATCCCTTCCTCTATTCTGGAGAAACAGAATCGGGGCGGCTAAAATTCATATTTGTATGGAATCTGATCGTTTGGTCCTGCTATCACGCATGCGCGCAGGTGGCCCAAGTTCTGCTGACGCTGCCGTACTCGTTCTCGCAGCTGGGGATGCTGTCAGGCGTGCTGCTCCAGCTGTTCTACGGTTTCATGGGCAGCTGGACAGCCTACCTTATCAGCGTCCTCTACGTCGAGTACCGAACCCGCAAGGAGAAGGAGAACGTCAGCTTCAAGAATCACGTCATCCAGGTCCGTTTCTTCCTCTCCGCGCCCTGAAGCATTCTGCCTCTCCTATCCATTCCCGGTCTCTCTCTTTCTCCGTCCCGCTCCCCACCCTGGATCCTCTGGAATCTGGAATTTTTGGTCATCAAATTTACATAAACGCCCACACTCCCCCGCTGGATACAACAAAATTCGAGTACCAAATTGACGGAAATATCCTTCTCTCCTTTTTTTTTCCGCTTTCTGCGAGCAGTGGTTCGAGGTGCTGGATGGGCTGCTGGGGCCTTACTGGAAAGCCATTGGTCTGGCCTTCAACTGTACCTTCCTTCTTTTCGGCTCCGTTATCCAGCTGATTGCTTGTGCCAGGTATACTTGTTCTTCTTTTATTTTCCAGTCCAATCCGACTTCAGGAATAAGTTCAAAACCTCAAATAGCCAGCCAGCGACACTTGTTGGTTGGAACTCAAAAAAGTTTTTGGATGATAACTGTGGTGGGGCTACAGTAACATATACTACATCAACGATCGGCTGGACAAGAGGACGTGGACATACATATTCGGCGCCTGCTGCGCGACCACGGTGTTCATCCCTTCGTTCCACAACTACCGGATATGGTCCTTCCTGGGTCTGGCCATGACCACCTACACCGCCTGGTATCTCACCATCGCCGCTCTCATCAACGGCCAGGTATCCCATCCGTTCATCTTTGTAATGATTACGCGGCCGTTCAGTTCGGCTTGCTTTTTAGGGGCCCATCGCCCCTTTTGCTCCTATCTATCTCGGGGGGTTAATTTCTGGGAAGGAAAAGGAATGATGAAAACCAGCAAGGTAGGTGGTGGTATAATTATTTTAACCGGTGGGTTTTTTTTTTTGATGCTGTTCTGCATGCCAGGTTGAAGGCGTGACACATTCGGCTCCCACAAAGCTGGTCCTCTACTTCACCGGCGCCACCAACATACTCTACACTTTCGGCGGCCACGCCGTCACCGTGTAAGCTGTGCTATTACTCCCACCCACCAGTAGACTCGTAGCCCACTCCCCCGCCCTTTCAGTGGCGCAGCAATAAGTGCTCTGTATTTTTTTTTAATTTTTTTTTTTAAAGTAAAATTTCTTCGCTCCTTCTCTTTGGACCCTTTTTACCCTCTTTTCAAGAAGCAGCCTGATGGGGATCGGTTACCTTTCTTTTCCGCCGCCCCTTCCATCCGCAGCTTTTGCTGGCTGGTGGGCCGGACAGCCCGGATCTGGAAAGCATTTCCCATCTTTACCGTCCCCACACTGTTCTTTCTTCTTTACATTACTCAAGCATGGTCATTCCTTTCAAGACTTCTTTCTTTACATTTAGACCAGCTTCCTTTGCTCTCCCAATCAACACCATTCGAGAGCAAGTAAACCGTGCACCGATATTATTTAGCTTTGCTTGCACCGCATCCCTATGTTTCTAGGATTTGTAGTGGAAGCAGAACTTCTGGGGTTCAGTGGGTGGGAACCAAGCTGTGTAAGTCAGTGGAAACCAGACCAACCCGTGGCACGCTACAAGGAACCTTTTGTGACTCCAATTTATTATTAAAAGAATCTTTTGGTGGCGAGGAAAGGAGTATGATTATGAATGATGGAAGGCATAAAAGTGAAGTTTGCCATCTTTCTAGGTGAAGGATGAGATCGTGATTGGGAAGCGTTGTTAGCTTTGTAATGATTTGCTATTATCATCGTTAGTTTATTTAGAATACATATTGCAATGCCCAGTTAAACTCCGTGCTTTCGTCATGACTAGAAAAGTTAAACAGGAAGGTTAGAAAAGCTTGAGGCTTCAGTGGACAAGTGTCTCTGCCACGTATTTGCCTTCATCGGTACCATCCTGATTCCTCATTTATCTATTTATTTAATCAAATTAATGCACCGAAATAGTTTGACAGGAAGATCCCAAGGCCGTGGTGAACTTGGTCGAGCGCATCTTTTGAGTCCGTCTCGGAGTGATCCACAGTAGCATGAAATTAATTGCTAGTTAATTTTCTTTATATTTAAAAAAAAGAAAAACAAAAATAAGATTAGTATATATATATATATATTCTGAACCATGGGAAGAGCGTCATGGAGAATCCATCCAGCTGATCACATATGTGCCATGGATATATTGGTTGCAGGGAGATCATGCACGCGATGTGGAAGCCCCAGAAGTTCAAGTACATATACCTGCTGGCGACGCTGTACGTGTTCACGCTGACGCTACCATCGGCAGCGGCCATGTACTGGGCATTCGGGGACCAGCTGCTGACTCACTCCAACGCCTTCTCGCTTCTGCCCAAGTCGGGGTTGAGGGACGCGGCGGTGATCCTGATGCTGATCCACCAGTTCATCACTTTCGGATTTGCTTGCACGCCCCTCTACTTCGTGTGGGAGAAGGTGATCGGCATGCATGACACCAAGAGCATCTGCCTGCGCGCGCTGGCCCGTCTCCCCGTGGTTATCCCCATCTGGTTCCTCGCCATCATCTTCCCCTTCTTCGGGCCCATCAACTCCGCCGTCGGGGCCCTCCTCGTTAGCTTCACCGTCTACATCATCCCCTCCCTCGCCCACATGCTCACCTACCGCAAGGCCTCCGCCAGGCAGGTATGCATGGACTAACGCCGTCCCCTGAGCTATATATATCTGTACCCATACCTTCCTTCAGATTTATGTTTCCTCCTTCCTGCCTGCCTGCCCTGCTAGTTTACGTACCTTGCTGAACCTGTACTTGTTTATGGACTCTTCTGGTTCACTGCCCTCTCCTTTAGCTGGCACTTTGAATGCTAGAGTAGAGCACCGTCTCCACCCCTGCATTTGGTCCGATATCTCTCCTTCCAACTACCACATTAATTAACCGCTAGCCGCGCCAGTTTGAAAAGAGTACCGCTATGGTGGAAAACATTCTGATTAATCGCCCATCCTCATTGCCTTCTAGTGAGAATCGACACACGACACGGTACCACCTGTCCTGATTGTGTTGTTTGACATGATCTCTCTTTTGAGTTCAATTCTTCTCTCTATATGCAGCTCCATTGCTTGAAAAAGATATTCCATGCTATCCTCTGCGATGTGCATGCCGAGAGTGGATCACCATCTTACATGACCATCATTCGAGAAGCTTAAACTGTTATGAGCTCTTCTACCGTTTGGATTATGGAAATGCTGATGACGCACATGCTTAATACATGCTATTGGGTTTATATATAACTACTAAAACTGTACAAGTTTATTATAAATCTCTCATTTTCCATTCCCGTTTATGATTTTACCTATCTGCTATATTAATTGATTACTGCACCCATTCCTCTTCGAAATGCGAGCGGTCGCTGGCTGATCAATTTTATTTTATTTTTGATGATAAATTTATATTATATTTATTTTCTAATCAAATTTAAACCAATTCTAGACCTGGTTTTCTCGAACATTGGACTGGGGACTTGTGCCAGGAGAACTTCTTTCCTATGGGTTTTCAGTTTTCTTTCTGAATCGCACCTCAATTGTAATAGGTAATTTAGTGGTACGAAGATCATATAACCTGTTTGAGATGAAATCTAATTCACGAAACAGCAGGCTGATTGAATCCTTTTATCCCTTTCTGAGTGGGATGGATGGTGACAGGACAACATTTAACGGGAAGCTGGGACGTTCCTTTCCACATTTAAAAAAATATATATATATATTCTTGTTGCGTTCCCAGTCTGTCGTACATTGCTCTGCTTACTTTCTGCTTGTTGCTTGATTTTTGATTGTTAATAAATTTACCGAGTGCAACTATGGATGGGGTGCCGTCTGCTTTTGATCGCAGAATGCCGCGGAGAAGCCACCCTTCTTCCTACCCAGCTGGACCGCCATGTACGTGGTGAACGCCTTCGTGGTGGTGTGGGTGCTGGTGGTGGGGTTTGGACTCGGCGGGTGGGCCAGCATGGATAATTTCGTCAAGCAGGTGGACACCTTCGGCCTCTTCGCCAAATGCTACCAGTGCCCCAAGCCCCCTGTCGCTGCGCCCGTACCACAGCAGCCAGAGAAGCAGCACTGAGCGCCCATGCGTCCAAACAACACCCAGATAAACAAGCCTTCCCTTCATCTTCCTTACCTTTACCAAAAGTTCTCTGATTACTCTTTTTGGGTTTTTCTCACCTGTAATATACAAAAAAGGGGAAGCGACAGAAGTGTGGGCTCTACTGCTTCTGGGTGATCGTTTCTTCAGTTCTTCTTTGCATGGTTTGTTTTCTTTTTTCTTTTTTTTGTTCCTTTAGTTTGATAATATAACTTTAAGTTGGATGGTATCGTGATGATTCCTGTTGCAGTCAAAGCATGGGTATATCAATATTATTTTGGATCTAGTTCCCGGACATCTGTCTTTATATATGATATAATGTGTGTAGAGATTTTTAGGACGACAAAAAAGTGCGTAAAAGAGACGCAGAGTTTATGGTGGTAATACTAGACAGTTTACCGTGGAACGCATAAGGCCCCTCGAATGGTAAGAGCCTTTCGGTTCACTGTTCACGTGATCTGCACGTTGCCTGATCGTGTTGTTGCCTTGCCACTCTGACCTCTTGCATGCTTTTCTCATTCCCCCACAAAATTTCATTTTTCTTTGGGGATGCCCCTTTGCTTTGATGCGCTTCGTTGATCAAACGATCAGATGCACCAACTCACTCATGATCAGGTTTTTATATCATATGAGAAAGTTTTTGTACATCACATCCGGTATAATAAAATTGATGTGAAGCATACTACTCAATATCATAATATGATTACGGAATATTATAATTTTTTTTTAAAAAAAAATATTTTTGTTATTCAATTTCAAATGAAAAAATAAATCCGTAGATATTAAATATATGTTAAAAAATAATGACTACATGATCCAATCAAATAGAGCGGTGTTGGGTATAAAATAATCCCAATCGAAGTTCGTAAGAGGCCGATCCTCCCAGAACTTCTCCAGCAGTCGACCTTCCACAGTGTCCTCCAGATTCCTTCAACGGAAGAACTCCTATCGTGCCATCCGGATTTCTTCAATAATGGGCTCCTCCATTCATCTACCGAACTGCTCCAAACGCTTTCTGGGCTTCACTATCAGCCGATTTTCTACAGTGATCGACTACTCTCCGAATCTCTTCCAGACTTCTTTCAGCCACGATCGACTTTACTTCGAACTTCTTCCGGACTTCGTCAATGACCGAGCTTCTCCAGCAGCAAGACTTCCACAGTAATCAGACCCCATCCAAGTTTCTACGGTAGTCGACCGTCTTCCGAATTTCAATCGAACTTCTACTGCAAGCAGTCTACTCCGAACTTCTACCGCAAGCAGTCTATTCCGAACTTCTACTGCAAGCGGTCTACTCTGGACCTCTACTGTAAGCGAATTCCGTCTGAACTTCTATTGCAGGCGGACTTCAGCCGAGCTTCTACAATAAAAAGTCTCCATCCGAGCTTCCATGGCAATCGGTCTCCGTCCGAGCTTCAACAGTAAGCGGCCTCCTTTCGGACTCCTACAAAAATCAGATTCCGTCCGAACTTCTACAATAGAATTGAATTCCAGACCCCTCCAGCGGTCAACCTTCCACAGTGTTCTCAAGACTCCTATAGCGGACGAACTTCCATAATGCCTTCCGAACTTCACTATCGGTCGATCTTCTGCTGGATTCCTCATGAAATCAGACTTCTCCAACGGGCAGTTTCCATCCGAGCTTCTCTCAAATTGCTGAAGCAGAGAGCTATTTCGCTCCACCAGACATTCCAACCGAGCTTCAGTCGTTCGGCCCGAACTCTCCGGCAAGTCGCGACAACGGACATCACTCCACCCTCTATAACAAACTCCACGTGGCCCCACCACTCTCTGGCAAGTCGCGACAACGGACACCACTCCACTCTCCGTAACAAACTCCACGTGGTCCCGAACGGCCCACTGACATCACTACTCTCCGTAACAAACTCTACGTGGCCCCGAACGGCCCACTACCAGGTAGTTACGGACGTCGCTGTCAATCAGTTATGCTCTTCCATCTATAAAAGAGATCCTCCAGATACGTTCTTCTCTAAGCTCAAAACTCTATCTCGAAACTCTGCCAAAATTCCATTTGAGTGCTCCATTTCTGTTGAAGCAGAGTACTAACTTGAGCATCGGAGGGTCTTGCCGAAGCACCCCCAACTCCGATTTAGACTTCCCTTGCAGGTCCCAGCGGTGGTCGTGTTCTCCTCGACTCCAGCTTCTTCGGCATCAGCAGAATTCTGCACTAATAGAATTGGCGCTAGAGGAAGGGCTGTGTCTTCGCAGGACCCTTGTTCTTAAAGGAGTACTCAACGTGATTGTCTCCAGTCGTCTCCTTCAACATCTTCTTCTTCTACTCCAGCCAGATCCTCACCAGATGCCTCTCCGAAAGGCATCCACCAGACGATCTACGGCCTCCGTGGCCAAATCTCAGCGAGATCCGCAAGCTTCGGCCCCGTCTCCAATTTTTCAGGCTCCTCCTCCGGCAACGGCAGTCGGCATGGAGCAGTTCGACCTGCTGGTTCAGCAGGTCAGGGGCCTCACCGAGGCAGTGCAGGCCATGCAGCAGCAGCAGCAGTCGCAGGCATCTGTGCAGCTGGAAAGAGCATCGTCGGAGTTTCAAAATTCGATGATCGGGCGGGCCACTTGGGCTAGTCGCCCTGTGTTCTCCGGAAAGAGGAAGCAGAGGGCGGAGAGCCCTCAATCTGATCACGATTCCACCCCCAGAGGATCCCTACCTCCATTTTGTCAGAAGACCCTCGAGACCCGCAGTCGAGAGGATCTCCTGAATCAAAGGTTCCAGGAGATGAACCGACGGATCGAAGAGCTCCGCCATGCTCCCCCTGCTTACGGTGAGGATATCTGTACTGACCCTCCTTTCTCTCAAATGATTATGCAGGAACCGATCCCGCCAAACTTCAAGCTCTCTTAATTTGAGAGCTACGACGGGACCATGGATCCGGTTGACCACCTAAAGGCCTTCCGGATAATGATGCTGCTCCATGACGTGCCCGACGCCATCCTGTGCCGAGATTTCCCATCTACCTTGAAGAGAGCAGCAATAAACTGATACTCGACACTGAAATCGGATACTATCTTCTCCTTTGATCAAATGAGCCACCAGTTTGCGGCTCATTTTGTTAGCAGCCGGCATCCCTGGAGAGGTTTGGAGTCCCTTATCAACATCAAGCAAAAGGAGGGAGAATCCATCCGAACCTATGTCAACCGATTTAACACCGCCGCATTAGAGGTCCGAAACTTGGACCAATCAGTTGCAATGGCCGCCCTGAAGAGCGGTCTTCAAAAGAATGATCTTCTGTTTTTTCTGAAAAAGAAGTATCCCAGGGACTTCGCTGATTTGCTGGCTCGGGCCGAAGGATATGCTCGAGCAGAGGAAGCCTTCAAGCTGAAGGACGAGGAGGCCGCGAAGGAGCAGCAAGTGGGTGGCTCCAGCAAGCCCATAGCTGAGAAAGGGTCGAGTGAAGCTCAGCCACGTTCTCAAACTCCTCCTAGACACAGGCATGTCCGAACTCCTTCCCGAGCTCGTAAGCAGAGGAGCTCGAACCGTAGAGTTTGGCGGAGCTCTCCCCCAGGAAGATTCCACAGCTACGCCTCTCTCAATACTCCAAAAGCTCAAGTGCTGATGGAGGTCAGGGAGCAGCTGCCAAGGTCGGAAAGGATGCACACGCACCCCGAGAAGTGCAACCCTAACAAGTTCTGCCTCTACCATCGTGACCACGGCCATGACACGGAGGAGTGTATTCAACTCCGAGATAAGATCAAGGAGCTTATCAGGCGAGGTCGGCTCGACAGATTCATTCGACGCCGACCTGAAGGTAGGGAGGATCGGTCGAGGGCCCTACTACAATCGGAGCCGCCAAGGAGGAAAGAACAGCCTAAAGACCGACCTCCAATCGGGATCATCAACACCATCTCTGGAGGACCCCGGAGGGGAGCAGCCAGTGGATTGGTCGGACCGCCCAAGCGGTAGAGAACTGAAGAATCTATAACCTTTACTGAAGAAGATGCCCGGAAGATTCAATTCCCCTATAATGATGCGGTTGTAGTTTCTTTAAATATTGCTGACTATGATATACGCCACATTCTTGTTGATAGTAGAAGCTCGGCTGATATTTTATTTTATGATGCATTCTCAAAAATATCCATCCTTGATGGTCAGTTAAGGTCGATTAGCTTCCCGTTGGTAGGATTCACTGGCGATGCTGTGCCAGTGGAGGGAGTAATAACTTTGATTGTAGTCGCAGGTCGGTACCCGAAACAATCTAGAGCGCAAGTGAATTTTCTGGTAGTAAGGGTGCCGTCTGCCTACAACGCAATACTCGACCGACCTGGCCTCAACGCCCTCCGAGCTGTGGTATCGACCTACCATTTGAAATTGGAATTTCTTACTAGCCAAGGGGTCGGAGAGGTCAGAGGAGATCAAGTCCTGGCAAGACACTGCTATAACATAGCCCTACAAAGAAATGGTCAGCCTGACCCCTGTCCGATTGATGGATTGGACACCCGCGATGACCTTGCTGAAGAACGAGGTGAGCCAATTGAAGATCTTGTCTCAATTTCTTTGAATGATGGAAATGAAGAGCATGTGGTGAAGATCGGCTCCAACCTGAGAAAAGAGGTACGAACACAGCTCATCAATTTTCTACAAAAGAATACGGATGTTTTCACTTGAGTTCTGACAGACATGTCAGGGATTGATGCAGAAGTCATAGAACATCGTCTGGCTGTTGATCCCAAACATCGGTCGATGAAGAAAAAAATCTAAAGTCATACACCGAAAAGGCAGATGGCAATAACTGAGGAAGTTGATAAACTCCTGAAAGCCAGATTCATCAGAGAGGTTAACTATCCAAACTGGATCTCCAATGTGGTCCTAGTTAAGAAGGCGAACAGCAAGTGGAGGATGTGCATAGACTTCAAAAAGCTGAACAAAGTCTGCCCGAAGGACAATTACCCTCTGTCCAGAATCGACCAATTAGTGGATGCAACCTCGGGCCATGAGCTTCTCACTTTCATGGATGCATTCTTCGGCTACAATCAAATCAGGATGGCACCAGAGGACGAAGAAAAAACTGCTTTTATTACTAACCGTGGCCTTTATTGTTACAGGGTCATGCCTTTTGGCCTCAAAAATGCAGGAGCGACCTATCAACGGCTGGTGAACAAGATCTTCAAAGAGCAGATCAGCCGCAACATAGAGGTCTATGTGGATGATATGCTCGTAAAAAGTAAATCCTCAATGAACCATGTCGTCGACCTTGAGGAAACCTTCAGCGCCCTCCGAAAATATAAGATGAAGCTGAATCCAGCCAAGTGCGCTTTCGGAGTAACCTCAGAAAAATTCTTGGGCTTTATGATGTCAGAGCGTGGGATTGAAGCAAATCCGAAAAAGATTCGCGCCATCTAGAAAATGACCGCCCTGAAGTCAATAAAGGAAGTTCAGCACCTTACTGGAAGAGTAGCAGCTCTAAATCGCTTCGTCTCAAGGTCGGCCGAACGGTGCCTACCTATCTTTCAGATTCTCAAGCAACCGAAGAACTTCTGTTGGACCACTAAATGTCAGCAAGCATTCGAAGAATTGAAGAACTACCTTGGCTCATCTCCGCTATTGGCAAAGCCCGAACCTGGAGAGGAGTTGTTCCTGTACCTGGCGGTCTCCCCTGTGGCTCTCGCAGCAGTTTTGGTTAAGGAAGAAGCAAAAATTCAACGGTCGATCTACTACATAAACCGAGTATTGAGAGACGTCGAAACCAGGTATACTAAGTTAGAAAAACTAACTTACTCCTTGTTGATTGCAGCTCGAAGGCTTCGACCTTACTTTTAAGGGCACACCATAACACTGCTCACCGACCAGCCGATCAAGGCGGTTCTGTATCGAGCGGATGCTTCTGGAAGGATAGCGAAATGGACAGTCGAGCTCATAAAATTTAACATCAACTATCGACCTCGACCGACGATAAAAGCTCAGATATTAGCAGACTTTATAGTGGAATGCACTATTCCGGAAGAGGCCGAACTTGGACGAGGTGAAGTTGACAACTCAGGGCTCCAGTCGAACTCCCCTAAAGAAAGAACAGATCTCCTTGATGATTTTTGGACCCTCTACGTGGATGGTTCCTCCAACATGTCAGGCGCAGGTGCGGGCCTAATCTTGGTCAATCCGGATGGAATTATCGCGGAGTATGCACTGCGCTTCGAATTTCCTGCGACAAATAACGGAGCAGAATATGAAGCTCTGATTGCAGGACTGAGGATCGTCAAAGAGTTAGAAGTAGATCGGCTCTAAGTCTACAGTGATTCTCAATTGGTGGTGGGATAAGTCAGCGAAAACTATGAAGCTCGGGAGGATAGTATGGCCAAGTATGTCGAAAAGGTAAAAGAGATCGTCCCTACCTTTGGCAACTTTGACATCAGGCAGATTCCAAGAGCAGAAAATACCAGGACCAACCTTCTCTCCAAGTTGGCTACACTGGCTCCGGCTGAACTACCCAAGGAAGTCTTCTTCGAAGTTCTGAAGTGCCCAAGTACGGAAGAACCGCAGCTTGTAATGGAGATCAGCCATGAACCCAGCTGGATTGACCCACTGGTTGCATACCTCAAGGATGGGGTTCTTCCTCATGATGCAAAAGAAGCTCGAAAGCTTAGAAATCAAGCCTCCCGATATATCCTTTATGAAGGCAAGCTGTACAAGAGGTCGTACTCTTTGCCCCTCCAGAAATATCTCCGGCCTTCTGAAGCCGACTTTGTCTTGTGGGAGGTACATGAAGGAGTCTGCGAAAGTCATCTGGGGGCCAGATCTTTATCCCACAAACTGCTTCGATAAGATTGTTACTGGCCTACAATGTACCATGACTCTATTGAATATGTCAGAAAGTGTGATCAGTACCAGAGATATGCGAACATCCAAAGATAGCCCGCCTCCGAACTTACACCCTTAAGCACCCCATGGCCATTTGCACAATGGGGGATGGATATTCTTGGACCTTTTTCCATGGCATCCAGGCAGCGAAAGTTCCTCCTGGTGATAATTGACTACTTCACCAAGTGGGTCGAAGCCGAACCTTTGACGAAAATCACAGAAGCTAAAGTGCAAGACTTCATCTGGAAGTCAATTGTTTGTAGGTTCGGCTTATCTAGAACTCTCATTACTGATAATGGGCGACAATTTGCTGGAGCAAGGTTTGCTGAATTTTGTGAGGACCTAAACATCTCCCATAACTTTACGTCGGTAGCCCATCCACAGGCAAACGGCGAAGCCGAGGTGACTAACAGGACTCTGTTGCAAGGAATCAAGGCGAGACTTGAAAAAGCAAAGGAAACTTGGGCAGACAAGCTTTATTATGTATTATGGGTATACCGAACTACTCAGAGATTGCCCACAGGGGAGACCCCTTTTGCCTTAGCCTTCGAAACAGAGGTCATGATCCCGATCGAACTTAAGCTTCCGTCAGCACGAGTCATAGCATTCGATGAGCAGCGCAACTCACAGGATCTCAAGGCCAACCTCGACTTGTTAGAAGAAAAATGGGAGACAGCTCAAGTTCAGATGGCAGCCTACAAGCAGAAAGCAGCCGCTACTACAACTCCCGGGTCAAGAGCAAAGCCTTCAGAGCAGGGGACTTAGTACTTCGGCGAGCCCCTGTTTCACAACCTCAGAACCAAGAGAAACTTACCTCGAACTGGGAAGGTCCGTATGAAGTCAAAGAGGTAGTCCGGCCTAGAGCATACTATCTAAAAGAGCTCGGAGGGCCGGACCTTCTGCGATCATGAAATTCAAAAAATCTGCGAATGTATTATCAATAACTTTGCCTTAAAAAAAAGTTTCATATTCGCATATTTTTTCTTTTGGCATGAGCTTACAATGACAGAAAGTAGCTCCCTCAGACAATCGAAATTAAGCATGTCAGGAACAAGAGGAGAACCTCATCCCGACACAAATGAAGGCCCGATTATTTAGAGATCGGATGGGAGAGAGGCCCTTGCAACGACCCTTATGCGCCTTCACAGCCATATTAAGAATAGGAGGAGAACCTCATCCTAACATGAGCAAAGTCGAAGGTCCAATTATTTAGAGATCGGATGGGAGGAGAGGTCCTTGCAACGGCTCTTATGCGCCCCCACAGCCATGTTAGGAACAGGAGGAGAACCTCGTCCTAACATAAGTAAGGTCGAAGGCTCGATTATTTAGAGATCGGATGGAGAGAGAGGCTCTTGCAACGGCCCTTATGGGCCCCCACAGCCATGTTAGGAACAAGAGGAGAACCTCGTCCTAACATGAGCAAAGTTGAAGGCCCGATTATTTAGAGATTAGATGGAGGGAGAGGCCCTTGCAACGGTCCTTATGCACCCCCACAGCCATGTTAGGAATAGGAGGAGAACCTCATCCTAACATGAGCAAAGTCGAAGGCCCGATTATTTAGAGATCGAATAGGAGGAGAGGCCCTTGCAACAGCCCTTACATGCCCCACAGCCTTATTAGGAATAGGAGAAAAACTTCATCCTAACATGAGCTGAAGTTGACTGTGTCAGGAACAGGAGGAGAATCTCATCCTGACATAAATGAAGATCTGATCGTTCGAGATCGGATGAGGAGAAAAGCCACCTCAACGGCTCCTCTGCATTCCCACAACCCTGTTAGGAACAAAGAAAAAACTCTCGCCCAAACATTAAAAAAAAGAGGAGAGAAAAAGAAGAAGTGATGAGATACGCCAGAGATAAAGGAAAAAACGAACTACATCAATAACACAAGGGACCTCATCTCAATGAGGAAGGAGACTCTTGTCAAAAATCTTAAGTCTCTAAGGGGAAACCCAACACTGATCGGAGAAAATAGACTCCCTCAAGGTAACGAGAAGTTCGGGCCCCAAGCTCGAGCACCAGGAGGAAGCATCAAACTCGAATGGCCTCGAAAAGACCTTCGGTCATGAACAAAAAGGGCAAATCAGCACGACGATGACTAGGAATCTTCAAACAACGTCGACATCGAATAAGACAAAAGATAAAAGAAGTTCGATAGACAACAACTTAAAGTAAGAATAGACAAGGTAATGAGAAATTTTTTTTTATTTCATTAGTAAAATATATATTACAAAGCCTTTGAAGGCCAAAAAAAAAATGGATAAGAAAAGAAAAGAATACATGAAAGAGCAAAAGGTAAAAGAAGTTCTAAGGAAGCTCGACTTCTTCTGACTTTGAACTCTCGGTTCCAGCCATTATCAGGGATTGCTTTAAGTTCTCAACTTCTTCCAGTTCCTTCTTTCTTAACAGCATCTCCCGATACATTTGATGAAATCGTCGGCTCTCACCCTCCGACTCCCGAAGTCTCTTCCTCAGAACCTCGGACTCCACTTCAGTGTCCTTGACCGCCTGCTGCTCGTAGGCCAGCTGAATTTTTAACCACTGCAGTTCGGCCTTCTCCTGCCCAAGGGTCATGGATAGTTCTTCTATGGTCCCTTTCAAGAAGCTGAGCTCATCGGAGCCTTGTACCGAAACGGCCTGGACTCTCTCAGACAATTGCCTCTGAAGGTGGACAACCTCGTCGGTCGCCGTCTTGAGCTTCCTTCGGTAGTCATCTATTTGTCCGCACCAGCTGACTTGGTAGGCATTGTAGTTCACCTCGACGTCCTGCAACTACTTCTGGAGGTCGGAGAATTTCTTCGACCAGTCCCGATCGTGGTCGGCTTGAGTTGCGAGCCAGGATGAGCTTTCTTCTAATTGGCCGATCTTCTCTCGTGCGGCTGCCAACTCAACCTCGAAGGAGCTGATCTTGGAAGCCTGAGTCCAAGATCGATCGCTGGCACATTTCTGAAGCTCCTCGAGCTCCTTCACAAAGTCGGCCTTTCTCCGGGTGTAGTCCATGAAGCCCTTTTTGTGGAGGTCCCGAAGGTAAGTAACCTCCGCAGTGGCTTTCGAATGATTCTTCCTCAGCCGATGAAGTTTGTCGTTCAACTTCTTTGATTTTTTCGTTAGGTGATGAACTTCCCTTTTGAGATCCCGGATCATGGACTTCAAAGGGATCCCCTGCAGTAGGGAAAGAGCTTCGGCAGGGCACTGTTGTTGGGAAACAAGAATGTCACAACACAAATTAGTGCAAGAAAATAAAAGAGAAGAAGAAAAAGGAGCTCTCGGTAAAGAAGAATCCGATTTCATTGATTAAATAGTTTTTAAGTACAAGAGAACGAAAAAAAGTCGCCACGAAAGAAAAATATAAATTAGAGGTTTCGGACCTCTGGGGCAGAAGTAGAAGAGCTCGATGCCCCCGGAAGGTCGGTCGCGGTAGCCGCAGCAGTCGAAGAGGTCCTGGCTAGAGGAGGACTGGCAGCGACTTCGGAAGGTTTGGCTTCATCATCGAACGCCTCATCCAGGAAGCTGAGGTCCAGTTTGAAAAACTTTTCGACCACCTTCTCCTGGCAGAGCTCGAAGCCCTTGATGAAGGCGTCCTGGCCGAACTGGACCTTCAAATCCTTCATCTCGGAGGAGGTCTTGAACTCCTCCACTGCTCGGACCCCTACCTCTGAGACTAGGGTTGGGATCTGCGCCTTCAGCTCGGAGACCTCGGCCTCAGCCCTCTTTCTTTCCTCCTCCAAGGCGACCCTCAGATCGGATGAGATTTGTCCCTCCTTCTGCAGCATCTCTCGGAGATTCGCGACCTCGGCGATCTTCTCCTTGAGGCGGGCAGCCTCGGTCAGGCGACCTTCCTCCGCCTGGACTGCTTCTTTCTTGGCATTCTTCATCGCCTCAATGTTGGCGATGAGCTGGTGTCCAATCTGTAGGAGTGGCCGGTGAGTCAATATAAAAGCTAAGGAATAAGCTAAGTAAGGAAGTGAGAAGAAAGAAAAAGTAAATTGACCTACCTTGAGAAAGGATCCCAAAGAGTCCCAGACCCACTGCTCAGGATCAGCATGGACGATCTTGTGGACGACCTCGGACAGAATGCACCCGTCGACCAACCTCTTTATTAAATCCCTATTGTTGAAGGGATTCTCCCTCGGATCCTCTTCGAAGCCGTCGGCCCCCTCGACGGCGGTCCTGCTGCTATGGGTCTTGCGGCCAAGGTCTTCTTTCTCCTCCTCCTTTCGGCACCCGGTGCCCCCTCGGGATGAGCCTCTGGAGTGAAAACCTCGATCGGAGGGCTCCTTGAAGAGGCTCGGGGGACTTCGGGCTCGATGTCGGAGGGGGCATCGACGGCAACGGCCACCTGGGCAGGCGCGGTCGAGCTCGTCTCTTCTATCCTAGCCCTCTTCGCCGACCCCAAAGTCACGGCGCCTTTCCTCTTGTGGGTCTTGAGACCCTTGGCTAGCATCTGAGCCACGTCTGCATCCATATCTGCAATGAAAGAAGATCGACATGGCTTAGAAGCAGAATAAGAGAAAGAGGAAGCAGCGAATGAAAAAAAAAAAAAAAAAAGAATACCGGCCGGGTTGAGAGGGCTCAGGCCGACGTTAAATAAAAGTTGCTCCTTCAAAAGGTTGGAGAGGAGAGGAGCTGGATAAGCCTCGAGCTTATTGGAGGCTTCTAGGTCGTCCCTTCCCAGGCTGGAAGCCCGACGGATGGAGTCTCTCAGAGAGCCCCAGGGGGGCAACCCCAGCTCCAAGGTCGGGCATCGGATGTAGAAGCACCTCTCCTTCCAGTTATGGATAGAAGAGGGGGAGCCTTTCAGCAACCCCTTTCTACCAAACTGGAGGGAGAAGTACCACCAGTCCTTCGTCGAAGGGTGACGCTTGAAGGTATAGAAGTTCCTAAACAAAGAAAAGATTGGCTGGACCTCGGCTAAGCGACAGAGGAAAAAAAATCCTATCAGAAATCTAAAGGAGTTCGGTGCTACAGAAACTAAAGAAATGTTTAAGAAATGAAAAAGACCAATAACAAAAGGTAGAAGTGAAAGTCGAAGCCCGACACGGAAAGCTTCCTGGTACAAGTAGAAGTGGTCGGGAGGAGGGGCGCTAGCCCGGCCAGTTGGCTCGGGAAGCTCTAGCTCTTACTTCGGAGGAACCCCGTACTGAATCCTAATCAGTGAGAGTTCGTCCAGAGTCAAAGAGCTGGAAATGGTGTCTGATACAAAGACCGAACGAGGTTCATCTACAAAACTAGGATTTTGTGGGACTGGAACGGACGAACTCCTAGAACTGCTAGAGGAGGAAGTGTTGGTAGACATTTTGAATCAAGTGAAAATCCTAAAAAATCCCGAAAAAATTAAAAAAAATAAGAAACAGGGTGCTCGCGGAAAACCTAACAGGCAGAATGCAAAGGAGGAAAAATGAAAGAACAGCGAAAAAGAAAAGGGGGTTCTGGAACTAACTAAGGCTGGTCCGAAAGATGCAGAGACGCAGAGATGGGGGTCGACCCGAAGAACGCCTAAGGTCGAAAGGGATGCTGGAGGAGGACGAAATTCTCAGGAAGAAGAAGGGACCGAAGAAACGCTCAGGCAAAGTGAAACCCCTGAAGGAGGGGAGCGGGTTTAAATAGACAATAGGATCCAGCGCAATAATGATTGCAGATCTCCTCTGGCTGATCTACAACCGCCACGTGTCCCACTTACCATGGCAGTCACTGAAGGTGGCTGACAACTAACAAAATCATTATTGTGCCGTACCTAGAGCAATGCTCCAGCGAAAATTTTGAAAAAATCTTTTCGGGTCGCCCCGATTTGAAAAGGCTCCAACACCGGTGTGCCAAACGTTAAAATATCTGGAAACAACCGAGTATGAAAATCGAGGGAGGCAACTTCGGCTGTGAAAATTTTTCTGTACTTCCTTCATTCGAAACCCGAACTTGAAAGTAAGGGGATTGGTGTTGGGTATAAAATAACCCTAGCCGAAGTTCGTAAGAGACCGACCCTCCCAGGACTCCCCCAGCAATCGACCTTCCACAGTGTCCCCCAGATTCCTGCAACGGAAGAACTCCTATCGTGCCATCCGGACTTCTCCAATAATGGGCTCTTCCATTCATCTATCGAACTGCTCCAAATGCTCTCTGGGCTTCACTATCAACCGATTTTCTACAGTGATCGACTACTCTCCGAATCTCTTTCAGACTTCTTCCAGCCACGATCGACTTTACTCCGAACTTCTTCCGGACTTCGTCAATGACCGAGCTTCTCCAGCAGCAGGACTTCTACGGTAACCAAACCCCATCCAAATTTCTACGGTAGTCGACCGCCTTCCGAATTTCAGCCAAACTTCTACCGCAAGCAGTCTACTCCGAACTTCGACCGCAAGCGGTCTACTCCGGACCTCTACTGTAAGCGAATTCCATCCGAACTTCTATTGCAGGCGGACTTCAGCCGAGCTTCTACAATAAGAAGTCTCCATCCGAGCTTCCATGGCAACCGATCTCGTCCGAAGTTCAACAGTAAGCGGCCTCCTTCCGGACTCCTACAAGAAACGGATTCCATCCGAACTTCTACAATATAATTGAATTCCAGACCCCTCCAGCGGTCAACCTTCCACAGTGTCCTCAAGACTCCTCCAGCGGACGAACTTCCACAACGCCTTTCGAACTCCACTATCGATCGACCTTCTGCTGGATTCCTCGTGAAATCGGACTTCTCCAACAGGCAGTTCCCATCCGAGCTTCTCTCAAATTGCTAAGGCAGAGAGCTATTCCGCTCCACCAGACGTCCCAATCGAGCTTCAGTCGTCCGGTCCGAACTCTCCAGTAAGTCGCGACAATGAACATCACTCCACTCTCTGTAACAAACTCCACATAGCCCACCACTCTCTGGCAAGTCGCGACAACGGACACCACTTCACTCTCCGTAACAAACTCCACGTGACCCCAAACGGCCCACTGACACCACTACTCTCCGTAACAAACTCCGCGTGGCCCTGAACGGCCCACTACCAGGCAGTTATGGACGTCGCTGTCAATCAGTTACACTCTCCCATCTATAAAAGAGACCTTCCAGATACATTTTTCTCTGAGCTCAAAACTCTATCTCGAAACTCTGCCAAAATCCTATTTGAGTGCTCCATTTCTGTTGAAGCAGAGTACTAACTTGAGCGTCGGAGGGTCTTGCCAAGCACTCCCAACTCCGATTTAGACTTTTCTTGCAGGTCCCGACGGTGGCCACATTCCTCTCGACTCCAGCTTCTCCGACATCGATAAAATTCTGCACCAACAAGCGGTATATTTTTCTACGTCGGGGTGGTTTTCAAAGAATTACTCCATGTCATATATATATATATATATATATATATATATATATATATATATATTTGGGGGCAAAATTTTCCCGTGAACACCATATATTTTACCACTTTCGTATCCTAATCCCGCTTTCAGGTCTTTCAATACACAGCACGTGAACCAGCAGGCAGGCTCTATGTTGTCCAGCTGTTCTCTGCCAAGTCTTGCTAGCTAGGCCCATGGGATTGAAGCAGCTATCCAGCGAGGGAACTTGTCGATGAATAAATGATGCACAACGTGTGGTGGGTTTTGCTTCATTTATTGGTACTTCTCAGAGGGGTGGGCCACAAAAGAGGGGAGTGGAGCGAGCCGTGGTTCTTCCGTTCCGTCCCTGTCAAATCTAGATGGGCTGCAGTATTGTCATCCGGTGCATTCAAAGACCACGTTGATAAATGCCCCTCGATGTACCGCGACCATTACTTCAAATATCCATATCATTTGCGGCATTAGATATGTACCATCATAGAGCATTAATTTTTCATACGCTGTTTCTTGGGATTTTCTGGAGTCATTTAGCTGTATAATCGATCCCATTTTCAAATTGAGGAAGCTATAAGATGTATGCGCCCAGATAAAACTCTAGGTCCAGGTGGTTATCCACCTCTTTTTCTTTCAAGTTTTCTGGTATAGAATCAAGAAGGAAGTCATTCAAACTGTTCGATTTTTCTTTAATCATTCAATAATACCTAAAGAATGTAATAGGATATTTATAACTCTTATTCCTAAGAAAGACTGCCCCAGACAATCGGCTGATTACAGGCCTATTAGTCTTTGTAACCCAGCTTATAAAATTGTGGCCGAAATACTAGCTAAAAGGATGCAGCCTCTAATGGCTTTCTTGGTTGCGGATGAACAGGGGGCTTTTCTAAGGGAGAGAAGTATGGCAGAGAATATATTATTAGCTCAAGCGATGCATTCGTTGGACAAAGCACCTCCTACAAGAGGTCCTGTGGCTACCAAGATGGATATGGAAAAAGCATACAATCGTGTGCATTGGCCGTTCTTAATTCAAGTGCTTGAGCAATTCAGATTTCATTCCAGATTTGTATCTTGGATACGGGCATGTACAATGGACTCCACCTTCACATTACTGTTAAATGGATCCCCAATACAATGGTTTCAACCAACTAGGGGACTCAAACAAGATTGTCCTCTCTCTTCTTATTCAATTATTTTATGCTCCAAAGTCTTTATCACGATTTATTCATTATGCTGTGGATAATAATTTGTTGAGGGCTTACAAACTAGCTAGAGGGGGGCCAATAGCATCTCATATCTTCTTTGCGGATGATTGCTTATTGGTAGCTAAAGCTACAGTCAAAGATGCAGGCTGTCTTAAAGCAATTATTGATGCCTATTGTTGCTTATTTGGACAAGCTCCTAATTTCAGTAAATCGCATTTAGCTATTAGTCCAGCAACCCCAACAAGAACTAAAGCTCAAATTAGAAGGCTGTTTGAAGTTAATGAACACACAAGATTATAGAAATATTTGGGTGTCTCTCTTTCAGATAGGCCATTGAATAGAGAGGCTTTTACTTTTATTGAGGAGAAAATGATAGCTAAAATTTCAAGCTGGCAATGGAAGGCTCTGTCTATGGCTGGCAGAGCAACCTTAATTAAATCAATTTTATCATCTATTCCTCTACACTGTTTGTCTTGTATTCATGTCCCTATGTATATCCTAAACAAACTAGAGAAGGAGTACAGAGCATTCTTTTGGGGGCATGGTTCAGATCAAAGAGGCTTACATCTTATTGCGTGGGATAGAATTTGCCAGCCTATTCGACAGGAAGACTTGGGTCTGATACCTCTGAATATAAGGAGAAAAGCCCTTTTATGCAAGCTTGTCGGTCAAGTGGTTCTTCAACCTAATTCCCTATGGTCCAGAGTTGTTAGAGCTAAATATAAATTTTCAGGGTCCTGGGCTGAGTATGCTAAAGCAAAAAAATGTTCATCCATCTGGCGGAAAATTACAGATTGTACTTTTCTAATACAATATAATTTTATGTGGCTAATTGGGAATGGTAATAATGTAAGTGTTATAAAGAACCCTTGGTTTGACATGATTTTTGTTGCTAGCGGCCTACTTACGTTAATGTTGACTCCCAAGTATCTGACATGAAAGTGTATGATCTTATCTCTTCTAATATGGAATGGAATTATAATCTCCTAGGCCAGCCAATGTCAACTGAAATGATGAAACAGATTAGTAGAGTGCCAGTTGGGCAAACCAATTTTTCCGATCAGCTAACATGGGCTCAAGGATTTTCAGATAATATTAAAGGTATACATCCTGTCATCTGGAAGACTCAGCCAATCAGAAATCAAAATATATGTTGGGTTTGAAAATTAAAGGTGCCTTTGCGAATCAGATTTTTCTGGTGGAAGGTAATGTGGCAATGCATCCCGTGCAGGAGTCTGTTAGCTATGAGGGGTATCCTTAGCAGTGATGCAGCAGTTTGTGACCTATGCCCAGGTATAGAGGAAAATATCCAGCATGTTTTGATTGATCATTCACTTGCAGGTCATTGTTGGAATCTTGTTAGAAGCTATTATAAAACTGATATCATTCCTTCCTCAATGCCTGGCTTGGTGGAGTTTTTATCTACCACCGAGGTTGAGGGGAGATAGAAATCGGTAGTCGCAATCAAAGCTTGGCTGTTATAGACTAATCGTAATGATAGAATTTTTCAGAATGTATGTTCTTTTCCTATTCAATTGTTGTATAAAATCCCTGCTTACTTTGCCCCTAATGAGAATGGTGGAAATCAACTTGGCTTTAAGAATCCGTCCAGGCGCTGGGGTGATCTCTTGCTGCCTGAATTGGGTAGTTCTTCAACCTTATTTGTTTCTTGGTCCTCTTCCCCCTCTAGATATCTTAAAGTCAATTTTGATGCAGCAGTAAGAAGTAACAAAGTGTCAGTGGGTTATATCATCCGAAACTCTAATGGGTGCCTGATTAAAGCAGGTGGAAAATCAATATATAATTGTACTGTTCAACATGCTGAACTTGTAGGAGCCTGGATAGGTTTGTGGGTAGCTATAGTGGAATTAAAAGTTCTGTATTTGCTTGGAAGGAGACTCTCTGGCTGTTATTTCTGATATTGCTAACTGTAAGGTGCGAGATACTCAGGACTCGCCAATGTTAATTGATGTATCGTATTGGAAACTCAAGTACCATGTATTTTTCACCTCTCATGTTTTTAGGGAAGCAAATAGAGCTGTCGATCTCCTTGCTAATATGGCTCAGCAAACAGATTGTACTTGGGGAGCTAATGAAGTTATTCCACATGATCTGACTGTTATTTTGTGGCAAGACCGTAGTGGCAAAGCTTGGAAACGAAGGATGGAAGCGGAGCTCTACGGATTTTTATATAAGCTCCCAGCTTTTGTTACGTTTGGACGTTCTGGATGACTTCTGAATGCTGAGGTTAGAAATTGCTGAGATAAATATGTAGACAGGTTATGCTGGGAGCAGGAATAGTTAGAGTATATTTTCATGTTGCTTGGGTTCTTTTAGTCAGTTAGTGTTTGCTGTATAATGTAAGGGGTAATTTTCTTAACAATTGTAATTAGGTCTGTAAACTCTGATACT
Organism: Elaeis guineensis; assembly: GCF_000442705.2. NCBI lineage: Eukaryota > Viridiplantae > Streptophyta > Magnoliopsida > Arecales > Arecaceae > Elaeis > Elaeis guineensis. Next base: position 84,942,752 of record NC_026002.2, read on the forward strand.
GAGCTTATATATTTGAATGAGTATCCTTTGGCTCCAGGTTCTACCCAAAAAAAAAAACTCATGTTCAGAGAAAATAGCAATGGCGGCCATGCAATCTCTTGTCCAAAACCTTTAGGTTACACTTGATAGTTGGCAATCTATCCAGATTGCTGGCAATTTAAAGGAGCTTTACCAGATTATTGTTGTCACGCCCCCGACCCGAGATTTGAATCGAGGGTCATGGCAACCGCCGCATACTTATAGAATACTTTTTCCATAAGCATGCAAGGCATCTCATCATGATATCTTCACAAACAGTTAAATAAATTTTTTTTTTATTCAATAATCAAATATTAATTCAAATAACAAATCAAAACTTAGTGTTCAAAAGAAAGTAACTGTCTGACAAAGTCAACACTAAAACAAAACTAAAAGTCTTGAATCAATTCTGAGAAAAATCCTAAATCAATGAGTTAACTCCATCTCTAATCGCTCTCCCAACCGAAATCCCACATCATGCTAATTTTCTGGATCTGTAAGAAAAACATAAAACTTATCATGAGCTAAATAGCCCAGTAAGCAGTGTATACCTTTAACTGAATAATCAGGCAAATAATACTATGCATAACAAATCAATATGTAATTTCATGAAATCATATTCATACTGTCAATCATATATAAAAGTCAATTCATCATAATTTCTAATTATACTTTTCTTCTTAAATTCATCAATTTCTTAAATTCTTCTTACCAACCATGACTATGACCACATTATCCCTGTGGCAGGGTCATAATACCGCGTATCTGCTTGCGGTGGGCTGCGAATCATCTGGCAGCCAAGTCCTTTGGAACCGCTGGTCTAACTGGCGATTTTGTCGCTGGTCTATCTGGCGACATGTCGCTAGTCTCACTGGCGACATAAATCCTCAGGACAGTCAATTGCCAACGTATATGCCCCCATTGGCGGGGTCCTCAACACAGTCAAGTTGTCAATTTCATATTGTCTTCCGATTTATATATTATTTTCAAGAATAATAAAATTAATTGATATTCGAGTCAAATCAATTATAACATTCTTTGAGATCATATATCATCATAATAATTGCTCAACAAATAACTTCAATCATAAATAATTTTTCTACAATTAACTTTCATCATAAATAATTTTCAGCAATTATTTCAATAAATAATTTCAATCGCAAGCATGCATAAATTTATTTAATTCATAATATACCAGATAAATTCAGTAAAAGTAAACACTACTTACCTCTTTCATCTTAGATCTTTAGACTTCGTTAGAAGAATCAGCTAATCCTATTTAAAATATCAAATCATTATCAAATTCTATTCCATAAATATAACAAGATTAAATCATAAGGAAAGAGGGCTGTTGTCCGGATGTGTCGAACCATCCAGATACCAGGGCAATTCAGGATCTCTGATCTGAGGGTCAGATTCAAGTGACTTGATCAAGAAATCGTGAGGCACAGATCGAATTAAAGTCAAGATCAATCAATAGGATTCTTTAATAAATTTGAAAGATCTTTGATACGATCAGATGAGGTTGACATACAGCACGGATATCAAAGCAACTTCAGATCTTGTTAGAGTCAATATAAGCTTCTAAAAGATGAAGGCATGACTCGATACAGGATTCATAGACTTTTTTTTTTAGAGAGAGAAAGTTGGTCATGAGAGAGAAAGTAGAGAGAGAAAGTGGAGAGAGAATCTTCGTATCCTTTAAAAGTGGCAATCATGATTGAGATCATCAGAGGTCATATCAAGGTGACTTAATATAGATTAACCATGATTGATATTATCAATTTCGAAGAAGGATCGGATCAGGATCTAATCTACTGTACGAATTTCGGAGCAGTCTCAGATCATCATATTTTCATCTTAAATTTATCCTAGGGTCTGTGATGCAATCAGAGAGAGAATGATCCTAGGGAGACGAAATCCATAATGAGAGAGAAAGATCTAGAGAGAGAAAATAAGAAGAAAATCTAGAGAGAGAAAATATAGAGAGAAGGTAGAGAGAGAAAGTCTAATTCTAGAGAGAGAAAGACTTAAGAGAGAGATGAGAAAAACTTTTTCTCACATGTATTTTTTTTATTATTATATTTTTCTTTTCTTTTCTTTTTTCTTTTTCTTTTTCTTTTTCTTTTTCTTTTTCTTTTTTTTTAGAGAGAGACAATAGAGGGAGAGAAATAGGGAGAAAGAGGGAAAAGAGGGAATTTTTTTTTTCTTATTATTATTTTTTTTCTATTTTATTATTTTTTATTTTGCATTTTCTTTTCTTTTTTTTTTCTTTTTCCTTTTTCTTTTCTTTTTCTTTTTCCTTTTTTTCTTTTCTTTTTCTTTTTCCTTCTCTTCTTTTCTTCCTTCTTTCCTCTTCTTTGGCCGAACGGGAGGGGAACAGAGGGGCGTCGCCCGTGGTCCGACGGGCTGCAGCGGCACGGTCGATGGTCCGACAGTGGTGGCCGACAGCAGGGAGCAACAGAACGCCGGCGGTGAGGCTCGGCCGACGGGAGATTTAGAAAAAAAATGAAAAACAGGGGACCGCCTCCTTTCCACGGATTTCTCCGGTCATTGGCCTATCACCGGCGGCCATGACTTTCGAAAAAGACAGATAGAGGAGTGGGGGTCCAAACCTAAGGGTGAGATGCCGCAAACGACGGCGTCGATGGTCGGAAAAGGGTGAAAGATGACTCGGCCGAACAGGGGAAAAATAGGGCATCATTTTCTTCTCGATTTCCGGCAAAGTCGGTGACCGACAATGATGTTTGGGGCCAGAGGGGAAACGGAAGAAGGAGAGGAAGAAAGGTTGGAGCCTTACCTGAGCTCCGACGGCGTCTTCGACCTCTGTTTTCCGGCGAGCACAAGAATAGGAGGCCGCGGCTTCAATCGGGAAAATCGGAGAAAAATCTCCGGCAATCATCGGTGGCTGCAGGGTCTACCCATAGAGGAGAGGGGAAGGGTTCTTATAGAGCTCGTCCTAGGGTCTTTCAATGGCCCTAGGACTCCGATTCTTGATCGGAGAAGAGGAAGACTCCGATCGGGAGTCTTCCTGCTCTGTTTTTCTTTTCTTTTTTTTTTTTTAATGGGCTTAGTGGGCTTTGTGAGCTGGTTTTAGGCCCAATTGGGCCGGATTATCACATTCTATCCCCCTAAAAAAAAATTTCATCCTCAAAATTTAACATACCTTTATTTTCAAATAAGTGTGGATATCTCGTCTTCATATCATCTTCAAGCTCCCATGTGGCCTCTCTCTCTTCATAATTACTCTAATGAATCTTTACATATAAAATGATACGACATCTTAGAACTTGCTCTTTTCGATCAATAATTCAGAGAGAAAATTCTTCATAGGTTAGATCTTCGTGAACTTGCAATGGCTCATACTTTATCACACTGATCTGGTGGTAAGGCTAGTTCATAAGCAACATCTCCTACTTGATTTAAAATTTTAAAAGGTCCATTTTATCGCGGACTCAGCTTGCCATGTCTCCCAGACCTCATGACACTTTTTGTAGGTGATATTTTTAGAAAAATATGATCATCAAAATAAATTTCTAATTCTCTTCTTTTTCTATCTGCCCAACTTTTCTGTCTATCTTATACTGCTTTGAGTCTCTCCTTGATCAGATAGATTTTCTCTCTAGCATCCATTTATTATCAGTAAAATCCTTCCTTATTTACAACTAACGTATTTCATAATATCTTTAGATTTAAAGGATTAATATTTTTAATCAATTCAGACCACCACGCTTTTGCTGCGCACTCTGATCTCAACTTACCAAATTATCTAAGTCTATCAAAAATAAAAGATATCTTTGTATATTAAATCAATCAGAGATAGATCCAACTTTCAGATTTCATATACAATTTAGGATAAAATTTAAGGTTTCCTTGTCATTACTATCTCTTAGGCATAGCACATCAAAATTAAATCTTCATCCACCTTCTATGTTTGAACTTATTACATAAACTTCACCACTCCTCAAGAATCTAATATGTCTAGAATTAATTTGAGTTAACCTTCGATTTACCTTACAATCATTTAGACAACTTCCAAACCAACCTTTCTTTGCAAAGAAATTAACATCAAAATCAGCAAAGTTATCATGTCCTTTATCCATATAGGTTTAGCATTCCAATGTCATCAAATATACCTAACATAATATATCAATACCTCCCACTTCATTCTAGGGTCAACACTTCTCATACTCAGATCAACCTTGCTAATTGAAATCTAAGATATAACTCCTCAATTCTATTATAGACATCATATGCCACTTATGCATAAATTTCATCATAATACCTATTGATTCGAAATCAAATTATTGAATCCTTTCTTTTATATCTATCATGTTCCTCATGATCTTAGCCTCAAGTTCACATATCACTAAAGTCACAATTCCGAATAATGATAACCTTAAGCTCAAATACCACTTAAGTCATATTCTCTAGTGATCATAATCTAAACTTTATATCATTCTATCACGTCCTTAATGATTATAATCTTAAGCTCTGATGTTATCCATTATACTCCACTCGGTCACATCCTATTGATCATACATAAAGTTTTGATATCACTTTATAATCTCAATGATCTTAAACCTAAGCTCTGATATTAATCTATCATATCCTAATCATTTTTATTATTTATATCATAATCCCCAAAGATTATAACCTAAGCTCTGATACCATATTAATTATCACGCCCCCGACCCGAGATTTGAATCGAGGGTCATGGCAACCGCCGCATACTTATAGAATACTTTTTCCATAAGCATGCAAGGCATCTCATCATGATATCTTCACAAACAGTTAAATAAATTTTTTTTTTATTCAATAATCAAACCTTAATTCAAATAACAAATCAAAACTTAGTGTTCAAAAGAAAGTAACTATCTGACAAAGTCAACACTAAAACAAAACTAAAAGTCTTGAATCAATTCTGAGAAAAATTCTAAATCAATGAGTTAACTCCATCTCTAATCGCTCTCCCAACCGAAATCCCATATCATGCTAATTTTCTGGATCTGTAAGAAAAACATAAAACTTATCATGAGCTAAATAGCCCAGTAAGCAGTGTATACCTTTAACTGAATAATCAGGCAAATAATACTATGCATAACAAATCAATATGTAATTTCATGAAATCATATTCATACTGTCAATCATATATAAAAGTCAATTCATCATAATTTCTAATTATACTTTTCTTCTTAAATTCATCAATTTCTTAAATTCTTCTTACCAACCATGACTATGACCACATTATCCCTGTGGCAGGGTCATAATACCGCGTATCTGCTTGCGGTGGGCTGCGAATCATCTGGCAGCCAAGTCCTTTGGAACCGCTGGTCTAACTGACGGTTTTGTCGCTGGTCTATCTGACGACATGTCGCTAGTCTCACTGGTGACATAAATCCTCAAGACAGTCAATTGCCAACGTATATGCCCCCATTGGCGGGGTCCTCAACACAGTCAAGTTGTCAATTTCATATTGTCTTCTGATTTATATATTATTTTCAAGAATAATAAAATTAATTGATATTCGAGTCAAATCAATTATAACATTCTTTGAGATCATATATCATCATAATAATTGCTCAACAAATAACTTCAATCATAAATAATTTTTCTACAATTAACTTTCATCATAAATAATTTTCAGCAATTATTTCAATAAATAATTTCAATCGCAAGCATGCATAAATTTATTTAATTCATAATATACCAGATAAATTCAGTAAAAGTAAACACTACTTACCTCTTTCATCTTAGATCTTTAGACTTCGTTAGAAGAATCAGCTAATCCTATTTAAAATATCAAATCATTATCAAATTCTATTCCATAAATATAACAAGATTAAATCATAAGAAAAGAGGACTGTTGTCCGGATGTGTCGAACCATCCAGATACCAGGACAATTCAGGATCTCTGATCTGAGGGTCAGATTCAAGTGACTTGATCAAGAAATCGTGAGGCACAGATCGAATTAAAGTCAAGATCAATCAATAGGGTTCTTTAATAAATTTGAAAGATCTTTGATACGATCAGATGAGGTTGACATACATCACGGATATCAAAGCAACTTCAGATCTTGTTAGAGTCAATATAAGCTTCTAAAAGATGAAGGCATGACTCGATACAGGATTCATAGACTTTTTTTTTTTAGAGAGAGAAAGTTGGTCATGAGAGAGAAAGTAGAGAGAGAAAGTGGAGAGAGAATCTTCGTATCCTTTAAAAGTGGCAATCATGATTGAGATCATCAGAGGTCATATCAAGGTGACTTAATATAGATTAACCATGATTGATATTATCAATTTCGAAGAAGGATCGGATCAGGATCTAATCTACTGCACGAATTTCGGAGCAGTCTCAAATCATCATATTTTCATCTTAAATTTATCCTAGGGTCTGTGATGCAATCAGAGAGAGAATGACCCTAGAGAGACGAAATCCATAATGAGAGAGAAAGATCTAGAGAGAGAAAATAAGAAGAAAATCTAGAGAGAGAAAATATAGAGAGAAGGTAGAGAGAGAAAGTCTAATTCTAGAGAGAGAAAGACTTAAGAGAGAGATGAGAAAAAATTTTTCTCACATGTATTTTTTTTATTATTATATTTTTCTTTTCTTTTTTTTTTCTTTTTCTTTTTCTTTTTCTTTTTCTTTTTTTTAGAGAGAGACAATAGAGAGAGAGAAATAGGGAGAAAGAGGGAAAAGAGGGAATTTTTCTCTTTTCTTCTTATTATTTTTTTTTCTATTTTATTATTTTATTATTTTGCATTTTCTTTTCTTTTCTTTTTTTTCTTTTTCCTTTTTCTTTTCTTTTTCTTTTTCCTTTTTTTCTTTTCTTTTTCTTTTTCCTTCTCTTCTTTTCTTCCTTCTTTCCTCTTCTTTGGCCGAACGGGAGGGGAACAGAGGGGCATCACTCGTGGTCCGGCGGGCTGCAGCGGCACGGTCGATGGTCCGGCAGCGATGGCCGACAGCAGGGAGCAACAGAACGCCGGCGGTGAGGCTCGGCCGGCGGGAGATTTAGAAAAAAAATGAAAAACAGGGGACCGCCTCCTTTCCACGGATTTCTCCGGTCATTGGCCTATCACCGGCGGCCATGACTTTCGGAAAAGACAGATAGAGGGATGGGGGTCCAAACCTAAGGGTGAGATGCCGCAAACGACAGCGTCGATGGTCGGAAAAGGGTGAAAGATGACTCGACCGAACAGGGGAAAAACAGGGCATCATTTTCTTCTCGATTTCCGGCAAAATCGACGACCGACAATGATGTTTGGGGCCAGAGGGGAAACGGAAGAAGGAGAGAAAGAAAGGTTGGAGCCTTACCTGAGCTCCGGCGGCGTCTTCGGCCTCTGTTTTCCGGCGAGCACAAGAATAGGAGGCCGCGGCTTCAATCGGGAAAATCAGAGAAAAATCTCCGGCAATCATCGGTGGCTGCAGGGTCTACCCATAGAGGAGAGGGGAAGGGTTCTTATAGAGCTCATCCTAGGGTCTTTTAATGGCCCTAGGACTCCGATTCTTGATCGGAGAAGAGGAAGACTCCGATCGGGAGTCTTCCTGCTCTGTTTTTCTTTTTTTTCTTTTTAATGGGCTTAGTGGGCTTTGTGAGCTGGTTTTAGGCCCAATTGGGTCGGATTATCACAATTGTATTTGGTACGTTCTTTGGATGGCAATTTGGATTGCCATGACAATCCAGATTACCTCCCATAAGATAACCTGGATTACCCAAGAGAAGGATAGCTATCCAGATTACTAAATATTTGATAATTTGATAATAAAATATTTAGATGAAATTACCTTCATCAAAAAAATAATCCCTCTTCCCCTCCGTTGCTCCACGTCGAACACGCATCCCCACCCCCCCACCGCTCCTTTGCACCTCCCCTCCCCTATCCCCATATGGCGCCACTCGCCGTTCGCTTGCACCTCCCCCCAGCCCCCCCTCCCGCGATCGCGCCGCCCGTCATTGCACCACGCTCCCTGTCCCCTTGCTTTCATGGGTGGCGGATGAGACTCCGACGAGTGTGGAGTTGAAGGCGATCAAATTTGAGGTGGTGGGGGACCGATGGGGTGGGTGAGGACGGCGATGCGAATGGTTAAGGACGGCGATGCAAGTGGTTGAGGGCGACGATGGAGGCAGCCGTAGGAGGCATGGGGTGCGAGTTCGTCAGAAGGCCAGGAGATAATGCGGGAGGGTGGGATGAGGCACGGACGGCCGAAGGGTGGTGCCAGAGGTGCGACAGACATTGTGCCACTGTGGGTAAGGTGCGCAGAACAGTCGGGGGCCGTCGAGGGTGAGGGGAGGGGAGGTCGTGGTGTGGCATGCGAAGGAAGGAGAAAGAAGGAAAAAAAATAAAATAATAAAAATAATAATAAGTATTAAAAATAAAATATTTTTTTTAAATTTTTTTTCATAATAATAATAATAGCCACCGAATTATCTATTTTGATAATAAATAATTTTTATCATTAAAAAATTAAATAAATAATTTAATTATTTTTAAATTTTAATATATCAAAAAAATTAAATTTTTTAATATATGTTACGTAGATTGATATGGCTAAGAATTTAGATTACTGGTTCTACTAAATATATATTTAAATACTAAATTAATAATTTGATTTAAAAGTATTTTAAGAATTTGATGTTATATTATCAATAATCTGATTGTCATACCAAACATATCAATCAAAATTTTTATTACTATAATATTATCTGTATGTACCAAACACAGTAACCAATATTACTGACAATTTAATAGTGACAATCTGTCCTGCATGTAATCTAGATTATCTTTTAAGATTACTTGACGATGTACCAAATGCAACCTTAAGAGCGGTGGAATTCTCCTACGCCCTCTCCCGGTGTTAACTCTAGGTTAAAGAAGATAAATAATTTATAAAAAGCTACGTTTCTTGCATATATAAAAAAAAAAAAAGTCTTCCGGACATGATTATCGACAAATACAGCACAAATGGAAGAACATATGGGAACGGACAACAGTAAGATTGGTCACAAAGTCACAGTTAATCCAATCAATCACTGGAAGGCATAGCTATGAAAGTACCATTAATATAGTACTATGAAATCTTTACCAATATATTTATATATATAATACTTTGAAATGCTACCGGTCAGTCTTGGTCGTGCAGCCTAGGGCTAACGGTAGCGTGCAGCACAAGCCAAGGGCTTGAGATCATTGTCCATAGCTCATGAATGCCCATAATATATAGTTCTAAAATTTTCACATACCACCCAGGACAAAAGCAACTAAGGAATTTCGGACATAAAAATATGCCATCTTATGAAAGTATACAGATTTCCAATGCATGCCTGCCTTCTACCAAAAAAATCCAAGTTGAAAAACAATACAACTTTCTGTTAGATGTTTCCAAATGTCCATGTTCAACCATGACTTTAACTGGATACCGATTAATATTCAAAATGAAAGAGAAGGAATATCCCATAACTTTAACCGGCAACTTAGAATGTGTCTCTGATCAATGCATGACAGCCTTTTCCCTCAAGCATCTGTAATCAATTCAACCAGAACCCTGAAACTGTCCAATTAGCCAGTCTCTGAATCCAAGTTGAGAATTCATTAGCCTGAAAGAGGCAAAAAACAACCTTCAAGACTATGGAAACCATATTGGAATTTGAAATAAGAACATATTTTTATGGCTACAATATGCATAGAAAATTTAGAAGTTAAAAATCTTCATAGAATGAAAAGGGCTTCAAGCTTATTTAGAATTAGGTTTGAGACTTAGTTTTGTAAAAGTAGAAAAGTTAGTCCCATATTCATTTTAAGCAAGCTTATTATATTCTTGAGGTTTATTTCAGAACAAAAGCAAGATCACATCTTGTAAACAGCATTTTGGAGTCACATAGAACTAAATTAGCAGGCCCATATGAAGGCAGTTTATGATAGGGAGATCTTGATTCGTCACCTGATCAGGATTATAACATGCACACCATGAAATATAACAGATGCATAATTCTACTTGCACATCAGCAAATGAACCAAGGCTGTGCAGGTTCAACAAAAAGTTCACTCTATGTACAATACTATTGCATCTAAAGAAAGCCTATAAAAATGCCCTTTTTCTCAGATCATTGTTATCAGCACAGTCAAAAAATTTCATCAACAATCTGATGCATAGCCGTAAAATCAGATTACCAATTCCTTGGCCCCTGCTACTATATGATACCAAAGTTTTGTTAAAAGAATAAAAAATGAACCAATAATTGGCAAGATTTTCATAATCAAACTGGATTACAATTTGATAAGAGATTGGCATAGAACCATGCAGACAACTTCAGCAATGAAAAGGTACTGCATACAGAGAAACAAATAAGATAATGGATATTGACAATAAAAAACTTTAGAAAAAAACTAATTAATCTACCATACTGACCTTTTCATCAATCCACATTAGTGAACTTAGTTGATTGTTCAAAAATTCAAACAGCAACATCAATAGGAGTCGTAGCATCAACCACATCAAGGTCGCCCACCTAAACAAATTATGCAGAGTGAACACAAGTACCAGAGATGTACCTGATTAGAATATACTTTTTGAATAATTGATTTTATTTGTTCAGCTATCCATTGCATTTCCCTCTCAATAAAATTCAGCTCTTTCATTCCTAATGTTTCAGGAGAGATAATAAATAAAGACATGCTAACATAAGTGCTGTATGAAATCTAATATAAACATTAAGGGCCTAGAGTAATTATCAAGATGCACCACCCCCTCAAGGTTGCATTTGGTTCAGAATGAGAAAAGTAGAATAGCCATAGTTATACTCACTGGCATAGTTATGCCACAACTTACTCTTTTTATTATCTCTATCTTTTTTTGTTTTTTCAGGCTATGATATTTGGAATAACTTTTGGGTAAGGGTGTTTTGCTGCGCGCGCGCGCGCGCACAGAGAGAGAGAGAGAGAGAGGTGGGGGTGGGGGTTGGGGAGGGAGGGGCGGAGGGCATACATGATAGATTTATGTCAGAAAAAGTTATCCTGGCATAAGCAAGTTTGACCAGAATAATTATTTCATGCTCATACCTATTTCCTAAATGCTGATTGGCCAGCGTGAGGCTTATTTCAAGCCTCATGCTTGCTCTGTTCTGGACCCATATGCTGCCTAAAGATCTAAAAAAGGTTCTCAAGAAGCACCCAGAAAGTGCAACCAAGTACTGGCATAAACATAAAAATCCAAATAGATCTACAATCAAATATTTTTCATAAACTAATTCTGACAAAACAGTCAATGATTGCAAGAAAATATCCAATTCGTGTGCCCCATAAGTACAAATGGGAAGGATCTAATAAAGATGGCCAGCTGATTGCATGGACATGGATCCGACCATATTACCAATCCATATTAGAAAGATATCCTTATTACTTGGCTAGGCAAAGTAGGAAACAATCCTAGTTTCTGCAAGGTCAGGGATGCATAGTAAGACTGGACATGATGCCGTTAAACCTGAATGAGCACAATTTGGCACAATAGTGATTAATTTAAAATAACTGGTTTGGTAATATATAGCTTGAACCCAACCCAAGGGACATTGTCCAACTGCCCACCAAGCGCATGGGTCCAGTCTAGTCATCTAGGTCACAATTATAACCATGAATTTAATTCAGGTCAAGTCCATGTGACTTTGAAATCTACTAGCCCATCTGCACCCTAGTTTTAGCGCCTTCTCTAGGCTTCCTTCTAGTACAGCCGCAATAGAATTTTGGAGAGTGCGTCCCCTGCAGTGAAACTGATTGTAGCAGGATCTTTGGCCTCTCAAATCACAAAAACAGATGCCACATCATAATGATTTAAAAAGAGAATGTGCATGTGCCTATCATATATACGTATCCAATAACTTACATAAAACCTTGTTAATCATCAGAAAGTCATAGTTTATTCTATTAAGGAATTTGCCAGGGAAAATATTGTTGTGAAACTAAGGAGTGAGAAGCAAAAGATTCAGTATCAACATAATTGGCTCCTGTCACTGACTTTGAAGCAAATACCTCCAGAAAACTTTTGTGGTTTCCAAGGTACTCATAAAAAGGGCAAATATGTTGCAAAAGTAACACAAATTTCACATTGTTAAATATTAATTATCACATCGTGTATAGCCACAATATTCTATGTCATTAAATAGATATGAACAAATGGCTTGTAGTTTAAATAGATGAGAAAGAAGAGGCGGAATTCCAAAGACATATAAATTACAGATATCGAGATGGACGATGAGAAGAAAAAATAGAGAGAGGGTAGAGAGAGACAGAGATAGATAGATGATGTATCTTAAATTGTAACTGCAAGCACACAGTGTGTAATGTAGCACTTCAGACGAGTACGGGTCGATCTCACGAGGAATTGGATGTTTGAAGTGTGTTCAAACACTTGCTTAGGCGAGCTTTAAAGAAGAGAAGGAGAATTTGCTTGTAATAACTAATGAAGCAGTGAAAGAAACAATTGCAGTAATATATCAACTAAAGGATTTAGGGCTTTTGAATCTACTAAATCAATGATTTAGATAGCCGTTCTCATGGTTTATCATGGGATATCCTTTAGGTCTTCTTATTAGAGTGCAAAGCATGAATGAGCATGGACTATGAAGAGCCTTAACTGAAGTATGATCCATCAAGTATTTTACTTTACCTTAGATAAGAGACTCTCATTTCTTGTGTTGATCCAAGCATAGGCCATGAAAAAACTTTATCCCAACTATGACCTATCAAGGTTTTACAGCAAGAAAGGGTTGAGGACTTTAATCTCCCTTTACTTCTTCTCTTGCGTTACCCAAGTATGGGCTATAAAGAGGATCTAACCCAACTATAACTCATCGAGCTTTTCCACAAGAGAGAGAAGAAGAGAATTTGTAGAAATTATGAACGTTCTACCTATTACCACTTCTTGCACCGAATCAAGCATGAACCATGAAGGAATTTCAACTCAACTATAATTCATCAAGTCTCTTGGCGAGAGAGAAGGAAAAGAGAAGGACTCTAAACATCAAAAGCACGAAAAGAAAATCAAAAAAAAATCGGCTTCTAACCATAGTCTAGCTTCATTGCAAACCTCAGAGGAATTACTTAGCCAGACATGATACGTTTAGAAGCTATAAAATTCGATTTCAAAACATGAAAAAAACCCTACACTATTTGCTATAATTTAAAGTCGCAGAAAATTAAAAGTATGCAGAAATTAAATAAGAAGGAAAAGAGCAAGGTAAAGTAAACTATCCTATGTGTTGATATTAAACTTGCAGAATTTAACATGCATAAGCGACAATTAAATGAATATTAAAATAAAATTTTATTGCTAAAAATTTAAACTCTATACTACATTCTACTCCTAACTCCTAAGCCATTAACAGGGCTTGGACTTGGATTCAAAATAGAAATTAAAACAAAAGGTCAAAAGGGAGAAAAAAAACCTAAATTAAGATCTCCTCTCACAGCCTTCCTCTGTAGAACTTTCTCTCCTTCTGATTCTCGCACCTCCTCCTGACTGACTCTCCTTCTTGTGTGTTGGAAGGATGGAAGAAAGCGGAAACAAGATGGCTAAAAAACCTAAAGGCGGGATAAAGGCCTCTACTAGAGCTATGGCGTAGAGAGAGATGTCTCTTGTTTGAGGCATTGAGCTTTATTTATAGGTGTAGGCAGGGAGGCAGTTTTCATGTTTTCTCGACGTGGGACTAATGGATGAAATCTCCTAATCCTTCACAAATCTTTTCTTTCCTCTTTAAGCTTTTCCTTTCTTTCCAAATTTCAAAAACCTAGCGCCCCTCTCTTAAAATCCTTTTAAAAACCCTAAAGTTTCCTCTATCGCGTCCTAGGCCAGCACCGCGTCCACTATCCCCGCATTCAATCCGCGACCCAGGTCGCCTTGCATGAACCCACGTGAAAACTGTGCTCGATCGCTCGCTCGTCCGGACCTCACCCACATCCGTACCCAGGCTCGTGTTCACCCACTCTCGCGCTCGCATTCATGAACCACGCAAAATCGTGCGATTTCCCCCTGTGAGCCGCGACATAAACCACGCGGTGTTTCCCTATGCATCGTATGGGGACCGTGCGGCATTTTTCTTCTGGGCCACGTTCCTTGGACCGTGACTGGGCTAGATTTTAGGCTTGATTTCGGGCCGAATTTGGACTGGATTTGGAGCCCTTTGAGTCTCCTTTTGGTCTCCAATTTGAGTCCAATTAACCTGCGAATCGTCTCTTTGCATTGGTAGAAATCTTTCCTGCAAAAAATAAAAAGAAGCATCAATTTCTAAAGAATAAAGATGAATTAATCTATAAATTGATGCTTCTATTGATATGTTTATAATACTTATCAATAGAGAGAGAAAGAGAGAGCAACAGGAGAGGCAAGTTAATATTTGAAAGTAAAACTAGAAGTTTACTAATCTTTTTAGACAAACACTTCTATCTACAAGTCATTATAACCAAATTTACACTAAAAATTCCAAAATTAGTCATTAGCAAATAAGACTCTTATAGAGGCTCAAGTTCCAATATCTTAAAATTTAAGTGCTTCCTAAATGAAGTCTTTATTTTGAGGATTTCATGCAGTACATAACACCTACAGGCTTTTCAAACTTGCTATTATCCAACCAATTCAAAATTTGTTGACCCTTGGGATTGATTTTGATAGATAACAAAACGTTTAAGTATATAATAGAACTAATGATTTGATAAAGTAAATATTTCATGAAAATTCTAAAATATCAAAAGAATGGATCTAAATACCTAAATAAAACTCAAATAAAAAGATTTTGGAAGCCCACATGTTGTGAAAGGCCATAAAAATCAAAGTGAAAAAGGGACACAAAAGTTGAAGTTAAAAAGCCACTCATCCCAAAAAATATTCAGAAAATTTCAACTGACAGGTATTCGAGTTGACTCAAATCCTATTCGAGTGGACTCAACTGGAAGAATAGAAGAAAGTAGACAAATCTGGCATATTGAAGTTTCAGTCAGCACGCACTAGAGTCGACTCGAATCCCATCCAAATCGACTCCACAGGAAAAGGACAGAAAGCAAGTTTTCAGCACCAGCAGACTCGAATGGTATGCGAGTTGACTCCAATACTATCCGAGTTGACTCGAATCCTATCCGACTTGACTCAAAATCTAACAGCTAGTTCTGCAGATTTTTTAGAGCTGTGCAGTTTTAGCTCTAACGGCCATTTCTCGAATTCTAACGGTCATAAATGATTTTTGGCCTTCCAAAAGATGTTAAATTCTCACCAAACTCATTGAAGAAGCAAGAGAATAAAAGAGAATTAAAGTGCAAGCAAGAAACCAAAAGAAAAGGTTAAAAGCATTGAGTTGTGTGCAATCATGAATCATTCCTCAACCACCTGAAACATCAAATCATCAGTATCTGTCTAGCAAGAAGACAATCTCTACATCTAAAAAAGCTTCCTTAAAAGAGACTCCTCAAGCTTCATCATCTTTTATCAACTCATTAAAGGAGCTTTATATTGTTTACTATTTTTTCTTTTAATCTTTTTGTCGTAACTAACTTCAATTGAGGATCGAAGCTAGGAGAAAGGCTTATCCAAGCCTTGAAATTGGATTGTGAGCTAGGGATTGGCTTAGGATTAGGTTTTGGTTGGTGATCTCGCGTAAAACCAATTAAATTTTGGATAGTAAATCCGAAAAAATTATCCGACTGTAATCATAGAGAGATTATAGTAAAACTTCTCAAGAAGAGCTTAGAGAGTGGACGTAGATGCTGGGGTGCACCGAACTACTATAAAATTTGATTGTATTTGTGGTTTGCTTGCTTACTTTATTGCTTTCTATTTGCATCTCATTTAAGCTCACTCTGTTACATTATTTTCTGCTCACTCACTTCACTGCCTTTTGAAAACATCATATAGTTGTTTAATTTTTGAAAAATTCAATTCATCCCCCTCTTAGGTTGTCTAGTTGGGCAACAAGTGATATCAGAGCCTTGATACTCAGCTGTATTTGATCCAACAATCAAGAGTTAAGATCAAATGGCAATCCAAATGAGTGCTTCTCTTATCGAAAGGCAATCGTCCAACCATCCATCTTTATTCAATGGAACAAACACACCTATTGGAAAGCATGCATACATATTTATATTCAAGTACTAGATTATCAGCTTTAAAGAGTTATAATCAATGGCCCACATACTCCTACAATTAGAGTGGATGGATTTGATGTTCCGAAATCTGAAGCGGATTGGGATGAGCATGATATGAAGATGGTTGAGCTAAAATGCTAAGACTATGAATGTTTTATATTATGCATTAGATATTAATAAATTTAATAAGACTTTTACTTATATTTTAGCTAAGAAGATTTGGAATAGATTAGAGATTACTCATGAGGGTACCAATAAAGTGAAGGAATCCAAAATTAATATACTTGTTCATAGATATGAATTATTTAAATGGAGCCAAATAAATCTATTACCAATATGTTCACTAGGTTTACTGATATTATTAATGACTTAAAAAGTTTGAAAAAATCTTGTACTAATAGTGAGCTTGTTCGTAAAATTTTTAGATCTCTTTCAAATGCATGGGAAGCTAAAATCACCGCAATCCAAGAAGTCAAGGATCTCAATACACTTCCATAAGAACTTCTTGGTTCTCTCATAACTCATGAGTTACCATGAAGCAAAACAATGAAAAGAAAAGAAAGAAGAAGAAGAAGACCATCACACTCAAGTCAACCGCAATTGAAGATAAAAAAAATGATGAGTCGAAAGAAGAAGATGAAGAGGATGACTTGGCTTTGATTGCAGAAGATTCCAAAGGTTCATGAAGAAAAAGAAACAATGCTACAAGAAGATGTCCTTCAAAGGTGAACCAAGCAAAGATAGGGAGAAAAAAAGGATAAGGAGCTGTCCATATGCTCTGAATGCAAGAAGTCCGATCACTTCAAGATGGACTGCCTCCTTCTTAAGAAATCGACCAATAACATGAAGAAAAAGACAATGATGGCCATATGGAGAGACAGTGAAGATTCAAGCTCTGACAAGGAAACACAAGAGGTGGCCAACTTATGTTTGATGGCTTATTTAGATGAGGTAAGTTCTAAAAATACTTTAGATTTCACATTTAATAAATTACAAGATGCATTTTCAGAACTTATGATTGAATTTAGAGAGGTTAGTTTGAAAAATAAAGAATTGAAAAAGCAAAATCTTGATTTGTCTCGTGAGAAAGAAAAGTTTCTAACTCTTGAAAATTAGAATATGAAAGATGAATTAAAAAATATTAAACCCTTTGTTGATAAATTTACCTTGAGTTTCGAAAAGTTACAAATGATTTTGAAACGAAGAGCTATTTTTAATAAAGCCGGTTTGGGATTTAAATCTCAATAGAAGCAAAAATTTCCAAAAAATTTCTTTATAAAAGCTTCTTCAAACCCCACTTCAAATGTTACATATTTTTGTTACAGAAATGTTGGACATAAATCCTCCTCATGTGATTTCAGAAAATTAAATGAAAAAATAGTTAAAAAAGTTTGGGTTCCAAAAAGAACCAATGAAACTAATCCGAAAGGATCTAAAATGGCTTGGGTACCTAAAATTTTTACTTGATTCTCTTTTATAGGTGTATCTTACGGTCAAAGAAAGAAAATAGACTTTGATATCTTGATAATGGCTACTCAAAACACATGACGGGTGACAAATCACAATTTGTCACTCTTGAGCAAAGGATGGGGGAGTTGTAACCTTTGGTGATAATGAAAAAAGAGATTATCGGTATTGATAACGTCTGTATCACCCTTTCTATTTTTATTCAAAATATTCTATTAGTTGATGGGTTAAAACATAACTTGCTTAGTATTAGTCAATTTTGTGATAAGGGATTTAAAATTGTTTTGGAATCATCATTATACATTATTTCTAATCTCAATGACAATGATATCATGTTCATTGGATATAGACATGACAATATCTATATAGTTGATCTAGATGATCTTTCTATGAATAATGGTCAATGTCTTGTTGCAATGAAAGCCAAAGTTAGTGAGACTAATTAGTTATAGCATCATAGATTAGGTCATACAAGCATGATTTACTTTCAAAACTCATTAAAAGAGATCTTGTTGAAGATTTACCAAAATTAAATTTTGAGCAGAATCGGATTTGTGATGCTTGTTAATTAGGAAAGCAAACTAGAAATTCTTTCAAACTGAAAGGCGTTATTTCAATTTTTAGACCTTTGAAATTAATTTATATAGATTTATTCGGACCAACTAGGATCACAAGCCTAGGAGGTAAAAGATATGATCATATAATTATTGATGATTTTTCTCGTTTTATATGGGTTATATTCTTAGCACAAAAAGATGAAACATTTCTGTATTCACTAAGTTTTATTGCAAGAATTTGACTATTGTATGCATCCATAGTATCTTGGAATCAAATTTGAAAATCATCATTTTGAAAATTTTTGGAATGAAAAAAGAATTATGTATATCTTTTTTTCACCTAGAATGCCTCAATAAAATGGGATAGTAGCAAAAAAAATCATATTTTAGAAGAAATGACACGCATCATGTTGTGTGAGAGTGACCTTCCAAGATATTTTTGGATGGAAGCTATCAACACAGCATGTTATATTTTAAATCATATTTTGATCTGACCAATTTTGAAGAAAATACCATATGAACTTTGAAAAGATAGAAAATCAAGCATTAGTTATTTTTATGTTTTTGGTTGTTGATGTCTCATTTTGAATAATGGCAAGAATAATTTAAAAAAATTTGATGTCAAATCTGATGAAGGTAT
The DNA here is from genome assembly GCF_000442705.2 of Elaeis guineensis. NCBI lineage: Eukaryota > Viridiplantae > Streptophyta > Magnoliopsida > Arecales > Arecaceae > Elaeis > Elaeis guineensis. Next base: position 84,961,556 of record NC_026002.2, read on the forward strand.
CTTTTTGCAATACTCAACATCTAGCAAAACATACAGAGTCCTCAACAAAAGAACTCTTGTTGTTCAAGAGTCTATCCATATAGTATTTGATGAATCCAATGACAAACCTTCGAGAAAGGAAGATATGTTAAATGATGATGCAGAAAATCTGAATAAGAAGATAGAAGATCTCACATTAAAAGATGACTCTCCTCAAAATGATGAAGAAGATTAAAAGAAGGATGAAGAAAAAAAATCAAAGAACCACTCCAAGATAAAGAGATGAACTACCTAAAGAGTGGAGGTATGTTCATGGTCACCCAAAAGACTTAATCATTGATAATCTATCTCAAGGGATAAGAACTCGTTTTTTTTTAAGAAATATGTGTGATCATTTAGCATTTATATCTTAAGCAGAACCAAAATCTATAGAAAAAACTAAAAATAATTTTAATTGGATAAATGCTATGCGAGAAGAACTTAATCAATTTGAAAGGAACAAAGTTTGAACTTTAGTTGATAGATCTATTGATCATCCTGTAATTGGAACTAAATGGATATTTAAAAATAAATTGGATAAAAATTGTATTGTTGTTAGAAATAAGACTAGATTAGTAGCTAAAGATTATAATCAAGAAGAAAATATTGATTTTAATAAAAATTTTGCTCCAATAGCTAGATTAGAAGTAATTAGATTATTATTTGCACTTGCATGTTTCATGGATTTTAAATTCTATCAAATGAATGTTAAAAGTGCATTTTTGAATGATTACATAATTAAAAATGTTTATGTAAAACAACCATCCGGATTTGAAAATCATGCTTTTTCAAATCATTTTATAAATTGCATAAAGTATTATATGGTTTAAAACAAACCCTTCTTGCATGGTATGAGAAACTAAATAAATTTTTGCTAGACAATGATGTTACTAGAGGAATAGTTGATACAACTTTATTTTTCAAAAAAAGAAATGATAATTTGTCAGTAATACAAATTTACGTGGATGATATTATTTTCGATGCTACTAATGAATCTCTTGTCAAGACTTTTCTAAGCTAATGCAAGATGAGTTTGAGATGAGTACGATAAAAGAGCTAAATTTCTTCCTCAGACTCCAAATTAAGCAAATAGAAATTGTTGGGTGTAAAACCCCCCAGCTGAAGTTCGTGTCAGGAGTGACCCCTCGGGGATTCTACCGGCATCCGACTTCAGCAGCAGGAAGACTTCGTCCGGACTCCTACGGGAGCCGGACTCCGTCTCCGGCTCCAACTACAGGAAGGCTTCGTCCGGACTCCTACGGGAGCCGGACTCCGTCCCCGACTTCAGCAGCAGGAAGACTTCGTCCGGACTCCTATGGGAGCCGGACTTCGTCTCCGGCTCCAACTACAGGAAGGCTTCGTCCGGACTCCTATGGGAGCCGGACTCCATCCCCGACTTCAGCAGCAGGAAGACTTCGTCCGGACTCCTACGGGAGCCGGACTTCGCCTCCGACTTCAACTACAGGAAGGCTTCGTCCGGACTCCTACGGGAGCCGGACTCCGTCCCCGACTTCAGCAGCAGGAAGACTTCGTCCGAACTCCTACGGGAGCCGGACTTCGTCTCCGGCTCCAACTACAGGAAGGCTTCGTCCGGACTCCATCCCCGATTTCAGCAGCAGGAAGACTTCGTCCGGACTCCTACGGGAGCCGGACTTCGTCTCCGACTCCAACTACAGGAAGGCTTCGTCCGGACTCCTACGGGAACCGGACCTCGTCCCCAACTCTGGTTGCAGGAAGACTTCGCCCGGACTCCTACGGGAGCCGGACCTCGTCCCCAACTCCGGCTGCAGGAAGACTTCATCTGGACTCCTACGGGAGCCGGACTTCGCCCACGACGCCAATTGCAGGTGGACTCCGCCCGGACTCCTACGGGAGCTGGGCTTCATCCCCGACTTCGACTGCTGGTAAACTTCATCCGGACTCCTACGGGAGCCGGACTTCGCTCCTGACTTTAATTGCAGGTGGACTCCGCCCGGACTCCTACAGGAGCCGGGCTTCATCCCCGACTTCGACTGCTGGTAGACTCTCTCCGGACTCCTATGGGAGTCGGACTTCGCCCCTGACTTTAATTGCAGGTGGACTTCGCCCGGACTCCTACGGGAGCCAGACTTCGTCCCTGACTTTAATTGAAGGAAGACTCCGCCCGAACTCCTACGGGAGCCGGGCTTCGTCCCCGACTTCGACTGCTGGTAAACTGCGTCCGGACTCCTACGGGAGTCAGACTTCGTCCCTGACTTTAATTGCAGGTGGACTTCGCCCAGACTCCTACGGGAGCCGGACTTCGCCCCGGACTTTAATTGCAGGTGGACTTCGCCCAGACTCCTACGGGAGCCGGACCTCGCCTCCGACTTCGACTGAAGGAAAACTTCGTCCGGAATCCTACGGGAGCCAGACTCCGAGCTCCTCTCAAACGGATAGCTAGCCACCTCTCTCCGCCAGACACTCCAGTCGAACTTCGACCGACAGGCCTGGACCCCCTGGCAGGCCGCAGCAATAGCCACGACTCTGCTCCACCTCCTGCAACAGATTCCGTGTGGCTCCATCACTCCCTGACAGGCCACAGTAACGGCCACGACACTGCTCCACTTCCCACGACGAATTCTGCGCGGCTCCATCACTCCCTGACGGATCGCCATAATGACCATGATTCTGCTCCACTCCCTGCGACGGATACCGCGTGATTCCTCCACCCCCTGGCAAGTCGCGACAACGGACGCCGTTCCACTACCCGCAACAGGCTCCATGTGGCATGTCCCGACGGCGGCCACGATCCCACTCCACTACTCTTCGCAACAAACTCCTCCTGACCCTGGGCAGCCCACTGCCAGACGGTTACAGATATCGCTATCAGTCTGTTGCCCCCTTCGCCTATAAAAGGGGGGCCCCAAATACGTTATTCTCTAAGCTCTATTTTCTATCCCAAAACTCTGCTAAAATTTTTGTTCGAGCCCTCCATTCTTGTTGAGGCAGAGAACTGACTTGAGCGTCGGAGGGTCTTGTCGGAGCAACCCCACCTCCGGTTTAGACTTCTTTTGCAGGTCTCGGCGGCGACCGCGACTCCCTCGACTCCAGCTTCCTCGGTGCAGGCGGATTTTTGCACCAACAGGATTGGCGCTAGAGGAAGGGCCTGTGTCTTCGCAGTACCCTTGTTCTTAAAGGAGCGCTCAACGGGACCGCCTCTGGTCATCTTCTCCGACATCCACTCCTCCTTCCCCCACTTGATCTTCGCCCGATGCCTCCCCGCAAAGCATCCACACGGCGATCCACGGCCTCTGCGGCCAGATCTCAGGCTCCGATCTCACCTTCAGTCTCCCAGCCTCTACCCCCTCCTCCGGCAACGGCGGTTGGCACGGAGCAATTCGACCTACTGGTGCAGTAGGTCAGAGGCCTCACTGAAGCTGTGCAGGCCATGCAGCAGCAGCAGCCGCAGGCATCAGTGCGACCGGAAAGAGCATCGCCAGAACTACGAAATCTAGCGGTGGGACGGGCCACTTGGGCCAGCCGCCCAGTCTTTCCCGGAAAGACGAATCCAAGGGTGGAAAGCCCCCAGTCAGACCACGATTCCACCCCCAGAAGATCTCTACCTCCATCCTGCCAGAAGATCCTCGAGACCCGTAGTCGAGAGGATTTCCTGGACCGGAGGCTTCAGGAGATGAACCGGTGGATCGAAGAACTCCACCACGCTCCCCCCGCTTATGGTGAGGACATTTGTACGGACCCTCCCTTTTCTCAAATGATCATGCACGAGCCAATCCCGCCGAACTTCAAGCTCTCCCAGTTTGAAAGCTACGACGGGACTTCGGACCCGGTTGACTATCTGGAGGCCTTTCGGACAATGATGCTGCTTCATGGTGCGTCCGACGCCATTCTTTGCCGAGCCTTCCCATCCACCTTGAAGGGAGCGGCGAGAAACTGGTACTCGGCGCTGAAGCCGGGAACCATCTTTTCCTTCGATCAGATGAGCCACCAATTTGTGGCTCATTTTGTCAGCAGCCGGCGCCCTCGGAAGGGTTCGGAGTCCCTCATCAACATCAAGCAGAGGGAAGGAGAGTCCATTCGGGCCTACGTCAACCGCTTCAATATCGCCGTGCTGGAGGTCTGGAACTTGGACCAGTCGGTAGCGATGGCCGCTCTGAAAGGCGGCCTTCAGAAGAATGACCTTTTGTTCTCCCTGGAGAAGAAGTACCCCAGGAATTTTGCTGATCTATTGGCCCGGGCCGAAGGGTACGCTCGAGCTGAAGAAGTCTTCAAAATGAAGGATGAAGAGGCCGCGAGAGAGCGGCAGGCGGGAGACCCAAATAAGCCCGCAGTCGAAAAAGGGCCGAGAGAAACTCGGCTACGTTCTCGAACTCCTCCCGGACACAAGCGCGTCTAGACTCCTCGAGCACGCAGGCAGGGAAGCCCGGAGCACCGAGCTCGGCGGGGCTCTCCCCCAGGAAGGTTCTGCAACTATGCCCCCCTCAACGCATCGAAAACCCAGGTGCTGATGGAAGTCAGAGAGCAGCTCCCAAGGCCAGAGAGGATGCGCACGCATCCCGAGAAGTGCAACCCCAACAAGTTCTGCCTCTACCATCGTGACCACGGCCACGACACGGAGGAATGCATCCAGCTCCGAGATGAGATCGAGGAGCTCATCCGACGAGGTCGACTCGATAGGTTCATTCGGCGCCGGCCTAAGGGTAGAGAAGATCGGCCACGGGCCCTGCCGCAGCCTGAGCCACCGAGGAGGGAAGAGCAGTCCGGAGATCGGCCACCAATCGGGATCATCAACTCCGTCACCGGAGGACCTCAAGGAGGAGCAGACCTCCCACGACCATGGAGCTCGAAAAACCTACGAATGTATTACCGATAACTTCATTTTAAATAAAAGTTGCATATCTACATGTCTCTTCTCTTGGCACAAGCCTATATCGACAGGACAGTCAAAACAAACCGTGTCGGAAGCAGGAGGAGAACTTCGTCTCGACAAAGTCGAAGGCCCGGTTCTCTTTAGACCAGATGGGGGGAGAGGCCAAGCAACGCCCATATGTGCCCCCACAGCCCTGTTAGGGACAGGAGGAGAACCTCGCCCTAACTTGAGCAAAGTCGAAGGTCCGGTTCTCTTTAGACTGGATGGGGGGAGAGGCCAAGCAACGCCCATATGTGCCCCCACAGCCCTGTTAAGGACAGGAGGAGAACCTCGCCCTAACTTGAGCAAAGTCGAAGGCCCGATTCTCTTTAGACCGGATGGGGGGAGAGACCAAGCAACGCCCATATGTGCCCCCACAGCCCTGTTAGGGACAGGAGGAGAACCTCGTCCTAACTTGAGCAAAGTCGAAGGCCCGATTCTCTTTAGACCGAATGGGGGGAGAGGCCAAGCAACGCCCATATGTGCCCCCACAGCCCTGTTAGGGACAGGAGGAGAACCTCGCCCTAACTTGAGCAAAGTCGAAGGCTCGGTTCTCTTTAGACCGGATGGGGAGAGAGGCCAAGCAACGCCCATATGTGCCCCCACAGCCCTGTTAGGGACAGGAGGAGAACCTCGCCCTAACTTGAGCAAAGTCGAAGGCCCGGTTCTCTTTAGATCGGATGGGGGGAGAGGCCCTGCAACACCCATATGTGCCCCCACAGCCATGTTAGGAATAGGAGGAGAATCTCGTCCTAACATGAGCAAAGTCGAAGGCCCGGTTACACCTAGATCTGATGGGAGGAAAGGCCCAGCAGCGCCCATATGTGCCCCTACAGCTGCGTTAGGGACAGGAGGAGAACCTCGTCCTAACCAGAGCTGAAACCTGTTACGACAGAAATAGGGGAAGAACCTCATCCCGACACCAATTAAGGTCTGGTCATTCAAGACCAGATGGAAAAAAGGGGATCTTCCCAGCGGCCCCTTCGCAAGAAGACTTCGTCCGGACTCCTACGGGAGCCGGACTTCACCCTCGACTTTAACTGCAGGAAGACTCCGTCCGGACTCCTACGGGAGCCAGATCTCATCTCCGACTCCGGCTATGGGGAGACTCCGTCAGGACTCCTACGGGAGCCGGACTTCATCTCCGACTTCAACCGCAAGTAGACTCTGCCCGGACTCCTACGGGAGCCAGACTTCGCCCCCAACTCCAATTGCAAGTAGACTCTGCCCGGACTCCTACGGGAGCCCGACTTCGCCCCCAACTCCAATTGCAAGTAGACTCTGCCCGGACTCCTACGGGAGCCGGACTTCGCCCCCAACTCCAATTGCAGGTAGACTCTACCCGGACTCCTACGGGAGCCGGACCTCGTCCCCAACTTCGGCTGCAGGAAGACTCTGCCCGGACTCCTGCGGGAGCCGGACCTCGTCCCCAACTCCGGCAGCAGGAAGACTCCGCCCGAACTCCTACGGGAGCCGGACCTCGTCCCCAACTCTGGTTGCAGGAAGACTCTGTCCGGGCTCCTACGGGAGCCGGACTCCCGCAACCCCACCAAGAGCAGAGGGAAAAATCCCACTCGAAAAAGAAAAAGGAGAAAGGGGAGAGGAGTTAAAAAGGAAAGCGATGGACTACGTCAGCGACAAATGGAAAACAAATAGCATCAAAGATGCAGAGAACCTCGTCTCAGCAGGGATTGGTGTTCTTATCAAGAACCCCAGCTTTCTCTCAACGCAAGTCCGAGATAAGACGACTTCCTCAGGGTGACGAGAAGCTCAGACCTCCGAGCTCGAGCCCTGATGGGGGGCGCCAAACCCGAGCGGCCCCAGGCAAATCTGCGGCCATGGATGAGAGGACGGGTCGATGCGATGGCAATCGGGTACCTCCGAATGATGCAAAGGCCGAAAGAAGCTCGGCAAGTGACAATTCAACACATGAGTAAAAGAGGTAGCAGAAAATTTTTTTCTCATATTATTTATTAAATATGCATTATAGAGCCATTAAGGCTGAAGAAGAAGGATAACTGGAAAGGCGAGCCGACGTGGCAACAACCAGTAACCTCCAGACGACGTCAAAAAAAAAAAAAAAAGAAAAAGAAAGAGAAGGGAATACAACAATAACAATGGTAAAGGAAAGAAGTTCGGCAGACAGCAATTCGATGCAAAGTGCGGACGAAGTAACAAAATCTCCTTCTCATTTTTCGATTAACAAGATGTACGTTACAAGACCCAGAGGGCCAGAAAAAGAAGACATTACTACAAGACTCGAAAGGAATACGCCGGAGACCACTTCAAGCTGTCGACTTCTCTTCCCGGTTCCGTCCTTCTCAGCAGTATTTTCCAGTGCGTGTGATAAACCTCTCGACTCTCGCCCCCCGCCTCGTTCTGCTCCATCGTCGAAACCCCAACCCTAGGGGGAAAAGGATGGGATAGAATTCAGGGGACAGCGAAAGTAACGGCAGCGGCGACGACGACCTGCATCAAGAAGAACCGGAGGTATCCCGGAGGCTGCGATGGCGCCGGAGGCATGCACCACCACCGTGTGCTCCACGACAGCCACCGTCCTAGGTACTCCGGCAAGGTCGGCATGCGCTACTTCCACCGTCCCCGCAATAAGTTCTACTGCCCCACCGTCGGCGCCGACCGCTTCTGGTCCCTCGGCCCCGACGACGTCAAGAATCCCGCCACAGCTTGTGACGACAACTCTGCCCCTTGACCGATGTCGCCCCGTTCAGCTACTCCGAAATTCTCGAGCGGAACACCCTCATCGGTTGTCCCCGTTATTAAACCCCTGTTGTTGAAGGAATTCTCCCTCGAGCCCCCTTTAAGGCGACGGGAACCCTCAGTGACAGTTTGACAGCCGGAGAACTCGCAGGCCGCTGTTTTCCTCCTCACACTCCTCTTGGTCCGTGGCATCCTCTCGAGGTTGGCCTCCGGGGCGGGGGCCCCGACGGGAGAACCCCTCGGAGAGGCTCGGGGAACTGAAGACGGCAGGGAGCCGACGGGGATGGCAAAGACTGGTGCGAAGGGCGCTCTAAGTCGAAAAGGGCACCGATGGAGTGGCTGAGTGGCTAAACTCTCAGGCGGAAGAAAGGTGTCGACCCTCAGACGAAGTGAAGCCCCTGGAGGAAAGGCGGGGGCTTAAATAAGCAATAGGACCTGGTGCAGTTATGGTGGCAGATATCCCTAGGTCAACCAGTGTCCACCACGTGTCCCACTCACCGCGGCATAGGGCCGACCGTTTGCGGACCATTATGGCGTGACGCTTAGATTACGCCCTGGTGGGAGTTTCGAAAGGACTCTTCGAATCATCCTAATCGGAAAAAGGCTCCAGCACGCGCGCATTAAATGCCAAGATTTTCGAAGGCGGTCGTGTGCAGAATTCAAGGAAGCGACTTCGGCTATGAAAATTTTTTGTACTTCCTTCGATCGAAACTCGAACTCGGAAGTAGGGGGACTGGTGTTGGGTGTAAAACCCCCCAGCCGAAGTTCGTGTCAGGAGTGACCCCTCGGGGATTCTACCGGCGTCCGACTTCAGCAGCAGGAAGACTTCGTCCAGACTCCTACGGGAGCCGGACTTCGTCTCCGGCTCCAACTACAGGAAGGCTTCGTCCGGACTCCTACGGGAGCCGGACTCCGTCCCCGACTTCAGCAGCAGGAAGACTTTGTCCGGACTCCTATGGGAGCCGGACTTCGTCTCTGACTCCAACTACAGGAAGGCTTCGTCCGGACTCCTACGGGAGCCGGACTCCATCTCCGACTTCAGCAGCAGGAAGACTTCATCCGGACTCCTACGGGAGCCGGACTTTATCTCCGGCTCCAACTACAGGAAGGCTTCGTCCGGACTCCTACGGGAGCCGGACTCCATCCCCGACTTCAGCAGCAGGAAGACTTCGTCCGGACTTCTACGGGAGCCGGACTTCGCCTCCGACTCCAACTACAGGAAGGCTTCGTCCAGACTCCTACGGGAGCCGGACTCCGTCCCCGACTTCAGCAGCAGGAAGACTTCGTCCGAACTCCTACGGGAGCCGGACTTCGTCTCCGGCTCCAACTACAGGAAGGCTTCGTCCGGACTCCTACGGGAGCCGGACTCCGTCCCCGATTTCAGCAGCAGGAAGACTTCGTCCGGACTCCTACGGGAACCGGACCTCGTCCCCAACTCTGGTTGCAGGAAGACTTCGCCTAGACTCCTACGGGAGCCGGACCTCGTCCCCAACTCCGACTGCAGGAAGACTTCATCCGGACTCCTACGGGAGCCGGACTTCACCCCCGACGCCAATTGCAGGTGGACTCCGCCCGGACTCCTACGGGAATCGGGCTTCATCCCCGACTTCGACTGCTGGTAAACTTCATCTGGACTCCTACGGGAGCCGGACTTTGCCCCTGACTTTAATTGCAGGTGGACTCCACCCGGACTCCTACGGGAGCCAGGCTTCATCCCCGACTTCGACTGCTGGTAGACTCTCTCCGGACTCCTACGGGAGCCGGACTTCACCCCTGACTTTAATTGTAGGTGGACTTTGCCCGGACTCCTACGGGAGCCGGACTTCATCCCTGACTTTAATTGAAGGAAGACTCCGTCCGGACTCCTACGGGAGCCGGGCTTCGTCCCCGACTTCGACTGCTGGTAAACTACGTCCGGACTCCTACGGAAGCCGGATTTCGTTCCTGACTTTAATTGCAGGTGGACTTCGCCCAGACTCCTACGGGAGCCGGACTTCGCCCTTGACTTTAATTGCAGGTGGACTTCACCCAGACTCCTACGGGAATCGGACCTCGCCTCCGACTTCGACTGAAGGAAGACTTCGTCCGGACTCCTACGGGAGCCGGACTCCGAGCTTCTCTCAGACGGGTAGCTAGCCACCTCTCTCCGCCAGACACTCCAACCGAACTTCGGCCGACAGGCCTGGACCCCCTGGCAGGCTGCAGCAACAGCCACGACTCTGCTCCACCTCCTGCAACAGATTCCGCGCGGCTCCATCACTCCCTAGCAGGCCGCAGTAACGGCCATGACACTGCTCCACTTCCTGCGACGGATTTCGCGCGGCTCCATCACTCCCTGGCGGATCGCCATAATGACCACGATTCTGCTCCACTCCCTGCGACGGATACCGCGCGATTCCTCCACCCCCTGGCAAGTCGCGACAATGGACGCTGTTCCACTACGCACAACAGACTCCACGTGGCATGTCCCGGTGGCGGCCACGATCCCACTCCACTACTCTTCGCAACAAACTCCTCCTGATCCTGGGCAGCCCACTGCCAGACGGTTACAGATATCGCTATCAATCTGTTGCCCCCTCCGCCTATAAAAAGGGAGCCCCAGATACGTTATTCTCTAAGCTCTATTTTCTATCCTAAAACTCTGCTAAAATTTTCGTTCGAGCGCTCCATTCTTGTTGAGGCAGAGAACTGACTTGAGCGTCGGAGAGTCTTGCCGGAGCAACCTCACCTCCGGTTTAGACTTCTTTTGCAGGTCCCGACGGCGATCGCGACTCCCTTGACTCCATTTTCCCCGGCGCAGGCGGATTTTTGCACCAATAGAAATGAAAATCTTCATCAACCAAAGAAAGTATATAAAGGAAATACTCAAAAAGTCTGGAATAGAGACTTCAAAACCAATTAACACACCTATGAGCCCCTCATATAAGCTTGACAAAGATGAATATGATAACAATATAGATATTAAATTATATAGAGGTATGATAGGTTCCTTATATCTTACTGCAAGTAGGCCGGATATTATGTTTAATATTTGTATATATACTAGATATCAATTAAATCTTAACGAATCTCATCTGCTAGCTATCAAAAATTTTTTTAGATATTTATCAAGTACTCTTAATATTGATTTATGGTATACTAAGTTTTCATCTATTGATTTAATTGGATATTCTAATACGGATTTTGCTGGTTGCAAGTTAGATAGAAAAAATACTAATAGAATCTACTAATTTTTGAAAGTTAACTTAATCTTTTGATCTAGCAAGAAATAAAACTCGGTAGCATTATCAACGATCGAAGTCGAATATATTGCCGTCAAGAGTTGTTGTGCTCAAATCTTATGGATTAAGCAAAAACTTGAAGATTTTGGTATTAAACTTAATAAGATTTCAATAAGATGTGATAATATAAGTGCAATTAACTTAACTAAAAAATCAATTCAATATTCAAGATCTAAACATATTGAGATAAGATATCATTTCATAAGAGATCATGTGAAAAATGGTGATCTAATGCTTGATTTTGTTAACACTGATAGACAATTAGTAGATATTTTTATCAAGCCCCTAAGTGAGGATAGATTTAGCATGATTAGGAGAGAGCTAGAAATTTGTAATCCTTTTGACTAAATCATTCTTATCTCTCTCTCTCTCAAACTAAGTCAATTTAATCTAATTTGGACTCAATTCGATCAAAATCTCCTGATTTATCTTCATTTGAAATCATTAGAAAAGCCTTGACATCCCCAGTTTCTGATTTTCCTTGAAGACCATAGGGTGTTCCCGACTAATGCTCGAGTCGACTCGAATATGAATTCAAGTCGACTCCTGCTCGAGTTGACTCGAATAAAAATCTGAGTCGACTCGAGGATCGAGACCATAGTGCTTTATAGTTGGACCTGTAGTTCTCTTCTTTGCTCAAACTCCATTCCAACTGTCCCTAAGCCATCTCTTTCCTCTCCCAAAACCCTAGAAACAATGTCCCCATCCATTCTTGCCCTCCATCTATTCGTTTCTCCTTGATTCTTCATTGGATTCGAGCGGGATGGGACCATAGATGCGAACCATATGAAAATTAAAGCAGTCCTTATTTGAAGCATCCGAAGAAAAATGCTCCAGGGCTCGGACCGAAAGTGCTTCATCCTAAGGAGCCGAAATGAGTCGACCCGAGGCTCAGACTAAGGAAGAACCTGAGCGTGGACCTGAGGATCAAGGTACTGTTACCTCTCCTCCTCAGTCCTCTCCGTCAGAAAGGATGGCCGCTAGGGTTATCGCAATGGAAAGAAAAATTGATTTTAATTTTTTTGAGAGTTATGGATTTCTAGTAGGTCAGTGGATTAAGACTATGGGTTGGAAGAGTTTTTGTTCCTTGGATGTGCCAATGTATCCTCATCTTGTTAGAGAGTTTTATGCAAATCTAAGAAGAGGACCTAGTGAGATTGTTTCATCTGTTAAAGGAGTGCAATTTGAGATTTCTGAGGATAGATTTGCCTAAATCTTTGATCTTCCTAAGCATGAAATTGTGCTTGATAGACTGACTGACAAGAAGGAAGGGCTATGGCTCATTGTTGGAAGGGATGACATTGTTGGAGATGTTATGGACAACACCATATCCCTAGAGATGAGTGTTGCATCGTATGATCGATGAAATTTCATTCCAAAACTTGGCCGATTTGATTTTGTATCTAAAAAGGAGTTGATGGTGATGTTCTATGTAGTTCAGGGTATGCCTCTAAATCTCCCTGCTATCAGGATGCATCAGATGGGGGAGGTAGCTATAAAGAAGAAAGCATGTTTACCTTATGGGATGCCTCTCACCAAAGTATTCATGGAGGTAGGAATATCCTTGGAGAATGAAATGAGTAAGAAACTTTTCCACTTCGATGTTTATGATGATAGGACACTGAACTGTATGGGTTATAAAGTGGTTGGAGGCAGATGGATCAAGAAGATATCAAGACGAGAAACGGAAGTGAAGAGTAGAGTCTGGAGAGCCTTCCACTCCTGCTGCTCTAGCATCTTCATCTTTCTCTCCTCCATCATCAGTTCTTGCCCTAGCTCCTGCATCACCAATCTCACCAGCAGCACCACCTTCAGCTTCTGCAGTACCTGCTTTACCTCCTGTAGCTTCTACTTTTCATCCAGCAGCTTCAGACACAGCCTTTTTTGAGAGATTGGCTAATATGATTACCACGATTGTTAGAGCTGAGGTGCGAGTTCTGTCAAATAGAGTGGATGATCTTCAGACAGAGATTAGAAGACTCTCTGACAGACTGACAGCTATGGAGCAGAGACAGTCCAAGCCAAATGCACCCATTGATCTATCAGATTTAATCAGAGAGCTTGTCAGACTCAGAGAGAGTCTTGAGTCCAGAGATACTAATATGCAATCTACCATCAAAGGACTCGACAGGGCACAGCAGGAGGAGATCTTCTCTATACTCACTTTCATGGAGAGCCTGATCAATATGATACAGAGGGCAGTCCCAAGTGCAGTGCCAGCAACAGCAGCAGATGTTGTGGCCACAACAGCAACCAAAACATCCACCCCTCATCCCATTCATCCTACTCAGCCTTCCATCAGCCAGATCCAACCACCTTTCAGAGTCTACACTAGGGCTGATGTAAAGTTTCCGACTCCTTGGGCGATTGGTTCATCCAGTAGGACTAGAAGCCAGAGGGCCGGACTTTCCACCTCTAGGACTAGCTCTTCTAAGCCTTTAGAGATTCCATCTGATGAGGAGCAGAGATAGAGTCTTAGGTCTGCTTAGGATGATTACTAGGACCTTAGGTTGCTTATGTATTGACCTTTAGTTATGTTGACTTTCGATATATTTATGTACTGGTTATTTGAACTTATGTACTGTGATGATTGTATCTTGGTGTACTACTTTCATTATTTTGTGCAATACATTCATTTTGGTTGATACATTGTATGACTTTTATATAATCTAATGAATCTTATTTCTTATTCCTTGATTCATATTTCTTATAGCAAGTATTGATTGATGACAAAAAAGGGGAGTAAGAACTAAGTATATAAGCTAATGATACTCACATATTTGCTCTGATTTTACCTAAATGTGATATTGATATTGCTGATTTCACCTAAGTATGATATTGATATTGCTCTGATTTTAACTAAGTATAGAAGCACAAACTAAGGGGGAGTAAGAACTAAAAATAAAAAGAAACTATGCTCTGATTTTGTTAATGAAAATTTCAAATTTAATTTTAGGCTCAATTTCAACTTAATTCGATGTTGGTTTTATTCTGATAACATCCCAAAGATGTTAAGTTTTTGCTTTGATATTTAATTTTTATATCATTTCAGTTCTGATATATTGTCATTAAAATGCATTTGCTCTAATATGTTTTTAGAATTTTTTTGCTCTTATCTAAAATTTTTCAAAATTCAAGTTAACATATATCATGTTTTATATCATTTGCTCATATACTCAAAATTTTGTCATCATCAAAAAGAGAGAAATTGTTGATCCTAGGGATTGATTTTGATGGGTAACAAAATGTTTGAGTATATAATAGAACTAATGGTTTGATAAAGTAAATGTTTTAGGAAAATTCTAAACTATCAAAAGAGTGGATCTAAATGCCTAAATAAAACTTAAACAAAAAATTTTTGGAAGCCCATATGTTGTGAAAGGCCATAAAAATCAAGGTGGAAAAGGGACTAAAAAATTTAAGTTAAAAAGCCACTCATACCAAAAAATATTCAGAAGATTTTAGCTGATAGATATTCGAGTCAACTCAAATCCTATTCGAGTGGACTCGACTGGAAGAACAGAAGAAAACAGAAACATCTAGCATGCTGAAGTTTCAACCGGCACGTACTCGAGTTGTTTCGAATCCCATCCAAGTCGACTCCATATGAAAAGGATAAAAAGCAAGTTTTCAGCATCAAAAATTTGAATGGACTCGTAGTGGACTTGTTGACAGCTCAAGTCGACTCAAATTATCCGAGTCGAAATTCTTAGAGAAAGACAGAAGGCAATGTTTTTAGAAAAATTGGCTCGAGTGGACTCAGTTGGCCGAGCAGACTCGAAGCCCGATGGCTAATCCTGCAAATTTTTCAGAACTATACAGGTTTGGTTCTAATAGCTATTTCTCATATTCTAATGGTCATAAACAGCTTTTTGGCCTTCCAAGAGGTGTTAAACTTTCACCAAACTCAATGAAGAAGCAAGAGAACAAAAGAGAATCAAAGTGCAAGCCAGAAACCAAAAGAAAAGGCCAAAAGTATTTGTGTGCGATCATTCCTTAACCATTTGAAATATCAAATTATCAATATCTTTCCAGCAAGAAGACAAGCTCTACATCTGAAAAAGCTTCCTCAAAAGAGACTCCTCAAGCTTCATCGTCTTTTATCAGCTCATTAAAGGAGCTTTGTATTGTTTACTATTTTTCTTTTAATCTTTTTGCTGTTACTAGCTTCAATTGAGGATTGAAGCTAGAAAAAAAAGGCTCATCCAAGCCTTGAAATTGGATTGGAAGCCAGGAATTGGTTTAGGATTAGGTTTTGATTGGTGAACCTATATAAAACCAACTGGATTTTGAATAATGAATCTGAAAAAACTATCCGACTGTAATTTTGGAGAGATTATAGTGGAAATTACCAAGAGGAGCTTGGGGAGTGGATATAGGTGCTAGGGTGCACTGAACTATTATAAAATTTGGTTGTATTTGTAGTTTGCTTGCTTCATTTGTTGCTTTTCATTTGCATCTCATTTTAGCTCACATTGTTGCATTATTTTCTGCTCACTCCACTATTTTTTGAAAACAGCACATGGTTGTTTAATTTTTGAAAAACTCAATTCACCCCCCCCTCTTGGGTTGTCTAGCTGGGCAACAAAATTAAAAGAAAACAAAGAAATGTTTAATATGTCTCAGCATTATATTATATAAGCTCTCAGAAAACTGATGCAAAGGGAGAGTATCCATATGACCTTCTATATAAGCTGCACATGAATATATAAATCCAGATCTTGGTAGCAAAACCATTAGCTGCAGACCCTGACATCATTTTGATCACACACCTTATCTTTCTTTGCAAATTTGATCACACACCTGCCCTCTATGTGACCTTCCAACTTCACTGAACCCTTTAGAATTTTGGTCACAAACCTGATCTTTGCACCATATAATTGCACAACAACCTATCTGCAATGGAGCATTAAATACCATCATGTACATCTTTGCTCCTTTGAACAGCATGTGGAAAGTGATATGCGAAAGCTAACATGTGGTTAAATCACTCCAAAGAAGGAAGCAAGAAACAATGTTCAAAGATGCATGAAACACATGAGAAGCTGGTCACCAGAGATTTCCTGCAACTACCCTTCCATTTTCCACAGTTTGAACCAAGCTATGTGATTGTTTTGTTAGGAGCTTTCCATTATTTCATGAAACACTTCCTGTGAATTTCCCAATTTTCAAGAAGCGAAGTAAAATTTGTTCCAGAAGAGTTTGTTGGAGAAGCTTGATGACATGAGACAAGCCTGTCCCAACAATTAATGGTTCTATCATGTTCAATACTTTGACAATCATGTAATTAAAACATGAGTTTACACAAGCACTTGTTAGGTGCTCCCAAATTTGCTGTCTTCGTAGACATGCTTCTTCAATCAGTAGCAAACCCTGATAATAAGCTATCATGGCTGCCTCACCTCAATTGACTCATTCTAGGTCCTATGTATAATTCAAATATAGTACAGTTACAATAACCAACAATATGAACATGGCTGGTGGCTAAGCAAACTTGATCTTCAAAGTTTTGCAAGTACTCTAGTTCCATGTGTTATAACCTGAAATAATAATATGAAAAGTGCCAACCTCATCTACTCTTGATTTGACATGCAATTCACAGAAAGATTCTAAATATATTTTAATCAACATATTGCAATACCTAGACATGACTTTTGCAAGCAAAGGTCTGCAGAAATAATAAGCATCTTAGTTCGAGTGACACTTTGTAGACTTTCCCCTGACGACAATTAATGTAATTGATTTTAATGTTAGAAAGCATAAAAAACCACCAACTAATTTAAAATTATGTGGCATAAAGCATTAGAACAACAGCAATTTTTGCCACACTTCTATACCATATCTCTATTACAACCACATTGCCTTACATCAGGACTTCAATATTCTAATTCCACAAGCTTAAAATTAAAATTAGATAAACTGCAAAGTATAAGGACAAATCATGGAGACTGGAAAGCACTTAAGCAAATTTACCTGCTATAGAAGTTAAATCGAGAAGACATCGTCATTTAGGTTAGTCATCACAGTTGTGATTTTGTACATTCCAACTTGTCTATATGAAAAATATAACTTATTGTCATAATGATCTTCTTGTGGACTTCAGGTATTGCCGCATTGTGGATTGCCTTTACAAGAAAATTCCAGGAATTTTTTTTTGCTTAAAATGTTTTTTGTTAAGAAGAAAATTTACCTTTAGGTTGGTCCTATGATGGACGAAAGTACCACCTGAAGATATACTAGTTGCTTTTATACTTTTTGTGATTCAATATTGCTTCTTTTTCTTGGTATTTGAAAGAAATCAAAATCTTCAACTAGAATGAAGATCGATAACATACCTTTGGGAGGCATATGGTCAAATGTTTCCAGGAACTTTCTTTGCTAGACTTATGTGCTTTAAGTTTCTTGGTGTGTTCTTGAACATCTCTTCCTTGTTATAGCATTAATTTACTGTCAGGAATCCATTTGCAATTAAAATGGAAACTCTTTCCCACAACCTAATAGTCATTTGGATTCATGGATGACAGAGGGGGATAAGAAGGAGGAGAGAAGTCTTTCTCTCTAATTTTCTTTCTTTTTGATCCCCTTCCTATCATCACGAAGTAGTTGGGGAAGTTTTTGGGAGTTTGTGGAAGTTATGATAACCACACCAACTAGTTATCATCATGCAAAAACGCCCACATGAATCAGGACTTGAACCGGGCCTGGGCATGCCCTCATGGGCGCCCATCTTTGGTTTCCAACAGTACTGCTACTAAACTTTGATGTTATCTGGCACCCTGTTTCGATTACTTGTATCTTCTAAATTAATAGCAAGGAGATTTTGAAAACATGCTATCAGCATCATATTTTATTTCTTTAGGTATTGCTGGTTCTGTTAAAACTTAATGGTCGGATTATAAACCCTTCTTGAGTTTTTAAGCACTTCTTGGGATCACTAAGCACATAACATCTAGCAAACACCTGAAAACCAATCAACAGCAATCGTAGTGGTATAACCAGAAGTCATTGCATGGAGGTTAATCTTATGCTCAATCAGTTAATCAAGTAATGCAAGATACATATATATATATATATATATATATATATATAAAAGGTTTAAACAAGTGACATTAACAAAAAATATCTAACTCATTCAAAACAAACCCTAGGAGATATATTTTCCTAGTTTCTGACGCTTGCTGACCCTGTAATTCAACAAGCAAAATAAATTCGATGGTTCACCAGTTGATAACATGAATCCTAGACGAAGAATATGGATTAAACAAATCGTACAATCTCTTATTTAATTTATAGGGACAATTCATCGAACGCATAGCGTTGGAACATAGATACCTCGAAGAAACGCTAATCTTTCTAGATTTTATGAAGTCCGTATCAGCTGAGAGATTTTTTGAGAGATGGAAAAGAGAGAGTGTGCGTGGTAGCGATAACGCGGGAGAAGCAGAGATGGGGCGAAAGATCTCTTGAATCGGCATTCCTTCTATTTCCAGAAGCAGCGTTCCTCTTTGCCGGGCCCCGTTCTCTTGGTTTTTGCTTCGCACCGTATATATTTACAAAAAGTTACCCCGCCTTACCTATTAATTAATTAGGTAAAAAGGGCGAGCATTCGGCAAGTGAGGTGGCGACTTTAACGCTGAGCGAGAGCACCAGAACGCGCACCTTCTCTTATTCTTCTCTCAGGGACATGGAAATAATTCCAAACCCGAAAGCGAGCATCAGATATCAGTCATTCCATCCAAGCGATAGCAACAAGGAAGAGGGAACAATCGGCGGCGCGCGTCAGAGATGGCGAGCCTGTGGAGGGCGGCGTTGGGGGGGTCGCGTGGGGCGGAGGACATGGGCGGGGGCGTCGAGTTCTGGTCCAACCCGGAGCGGGCGGGGTGGCTAACCAAGCAAGGGGAGTACATCAAGACGTGGCGCCGCCGGTGGTTCGTGCTGAAGCAAGGGAAGCTGTTCTGGTTCAAGGAATCTGGGGTGACCCGGGCGTCCGTCCCGCGGGGGGTGATCCCCGTGGCTTCCTGCCTCACCGTGAAGGGCGCCGAGGACGTGCTCAACCGGCAGTTCGCTTTCGAGCTGTCGACCAACCGCGAGACCATGTACTTCATCGCCGACTCCGAGAAGGAGAAGGAGGAGTGGATCAATTCCATCGGCCGCTCCATCGTCCAGCACTCCCGCTCCGTCACCGACTCCGAGGTCGTAGACTACGACAGCGCCCGCCACCACGCATCCGCCGATCAGCGCTACATGGAAGGATCCTCATGAATCAGATGCAGCGCGTCACTCCGGGGCCCCTCATGTGCATCGCAATCTACGGTTTCTTCTCTTCTCTTTCTTTCCTTTCTTGGGTGTGCTTCTCTTGATCGTGTTGTACGGACTGTCTGCTGTTATTAATTGCGCCGTCTATCTGTACATCTCTGACTGCTTTTATAATCTGGCAGTGCTGGGAATCGATGTATAGGATCTATTCTTGTTGGTTGGGTCTCGATCCTTATCAATTATCACATGCTTCAATCTCCCTATTTTGCCTTCTTCTTGTTATGTATTCCTGTGATTTATGTGTAAGACATCTTGTTCCTTCCTTATACTATGTTCGATTCTTCTGATATTTCTTGTTATCATTAGCAAGTAATCGTATTGCAAGATCGTCGATGAGATGTGTGAACCCCTCTTTACTCATTCATCGAAATTTTGTGCGGTTTCTTTTCTTTTTGATTTAAATAATTCTAGTTGTCTTCTCTATGGATGCTATTTGTTGGTTTTCAGATTTGTTCTCCTTGCGTTATGTAATTTGATTGCTAAGAGAGCTCTTAGAAACGGAATTTGATATCATGTAGCGGTCATACTCTGTTCGAATGCCAGGCACGTTATTGAACATCCTTGTTACTGGTTCACAGAATCTTTTTTTTTTTTACTTGTCTTAATAACGACCGGTTCTGGCTATCTTTTTTATGGGGCTTTTTATCACCTCTTGGATGTCCATTTTACTGCACAAAAGTCATGACATGCTCTTGCGATCATTGAGCTTATATCCTGAGAACCATTCATCTGGTGATTTTTAAAAAAAAAAAAATAATATGCAGATTTTGTTTCGACTAAATTGAAAGTGCTTAGTTATTATTGACTGGAAATTTATGGGTAGTTGTGCCCTTTATATCCTCTATGTTCGGGATCAAATATAGAGTGCCTATTTGATCCCAGCAACCTTCACCAATTATTCCTCATTACCTCCCTTACCTGATTCCTTTTCCAATAGTAGAACCTTTCCTTATCATCTTCATATCTCATGGTTTGAAGGTTATCAGAAGCACATAAAATCACATTTTACTGTTTCTTTTTTTTTGGGGGGGGGGGGGCGGAACAGTCCAATTCTCCTGCTGAATTTTTTGCTATGATCACCATGCCAATGAGACTGTTTTGATGGTTGGTTGAGCTTGCAAATGCAAGGCGCCATGCCATCGAGGATCGGAGATGGGAGATGCAGGAGAGTGAGTCCTCTCTCTCTATGGACCAACAATGAGAACTCTCTCCCTCTTGCAATGAGTTCCCAAGTGGTGTGGATGCCACCCTTTACCTCACACTCGGAGCAGCTGTGGGCAGCCTTGTTGAGTAGGGAGGATTAGGTTTGCACACTCCTGGATTGGGTCGAATCAGATAACCAGGATCAAATGCCAGAAGAAAGGCACTATGATGAAATATGGATATTGGGAGATTTGTGGCAGGGGTAGTGGTGGAGAGGAGGAAGAGGATGGTATGGTGGCAAAGAGGAGGAAGGTGATGGTGTAGAGTAGGGAACTCCAGATTTATCAAGGGAGGGCAGGGCAAGATGTGGGAGGTGGTTGAGGTGGAGGAGGGTGTGTGTGTGTGTTTTTTTTGGTTCCATGACGGCCCCGGGGGGGGGGGCGCGCGTGGGGGTTGGGATGGGTGGTTTGCATGGATGAGCCTACGGCTTCTCCTGCAACCAATTTTGGCTGCAACTTAAGCTTCGGTATGCTGGGGTTTCATTTATAGGGCCGCTGGAAGTTGTCATGCATTGCAAGTCCAACTACAGGACACCAACAACTGGGATGGCCTGCCTTGGACTGGACTTGTAGGGAAGGTCAACCTGGATCATGCCAAACGGCCCCTAACATCAATAGGACTAGGGACAAAACTCAGAAGCAGCCATGGTGGACAAGTGAATTTTCAGGCACTACGTGCTTAAACTAAAAGGATGCTTTTCACCAAGCTCACATCTCTTTAATCTATGCTAGAGATGATGGGCTTTCTATGATTTTCATACAAGTGAAGATACCAATGTTAGTAGTGTTTAGTGATTATATGTGGTCTAGGTTTAATGTTATTTAGAATTCCAGAAGAAAGAGGAATGAGATGTGGTATTAGTGGAACCAAAAATCAGTAAAAGGAGATGATCAATATTGATGGCCAGGAGACATTGCAGGATGATCATATTCCTTATTTTGCATCAGTTCAAAAAACAAGGGATTGAATGAACAAATGGGTGGACGCAGAATTTGATCCCGATGGATTGAAAATTAAACTGATTCATATATACAGTTGCCTTTGTCTGAAACAGTTCTGTTGTTAGACTGAGCATGTTGGAAGACAAGAGTTGTCAATTGGCGGTAGCCTCTTCCCTCCCCTCTTTAAATTTGCTTATGTCTTCTTACATATTTTCTTTTTTTTTTTTTTGGTAATAGTATTCAATAAAAATGGCAACCAACCAAATTGAAGCTTGGGTGGTGCCTCTAATGAAGATCAAGGGTGCTTTATGGAACATTTCAGTAAATCTGTGGAATGCTTTATTCTTGCTTTATGATAAATAATATGTGGGAACGGTCTTATATTATTCTGCTGGCTATTGAACCTTTCCTGTGGTACATTTCCAAGTGAGCAGAAAGCAAACATTTAAACCTCCGAAAGCCAATTTCTAAAATTACAAGACTTCTCAAAACTGACCACTAATGTACGGATCAGCCACAGTAAAAATTAATTGGAACATGTGACATTTTTCATGTTGTTGTGTGTCCTATCACAGATTTAAATTTCAAAGAGCCAAGGGATTGTGGAGCTGTATTTTGCAAACCTTATAAGCACATCCCATTTTGCATGTATTTTCATGCCAATGTCTGTCATAATTTAACAAATTTAATCAACCTCTTATCTGCTTCTTATAATGTTGCTATCATTGCATTTCTTGATTAATACGTCATTGCAATCTATAATCCTTGTCACTTGCTCAGGCAAAGCCTTTTTCAGAAAATATGTAGAGATCTAAAGTATCATTTGATTCTTCCTTAGTGTCTTTCCGACCAACATTTCCAGTGGGAAGATTTTATAGCTGTTAACAACTCCTTGTATTCACGTAATGCCTCCTGTACTATGCATATAAAACACCACTTCGCAAAATAAGATAACATGTTCTAAAGAGAGGAGGATGGAGCATTCAGTGAATAACAAATGGTGACTTATCCTTAATTCATGAAGCATTGAAAGATATATAGGGGATAAGATTACCTTAGGAGCTAAGTGACTTGGATATGAATATACAGTGAAATTTTTGGACACTTATCATTGTTGTTTTGATGATTGATTTCATAAAAATTGTGGATTTTGTACAGGAGCTCACTAATTTGGTAAATACCAAAGCCTCATCTGTTTCATGACATTAGTGAAATTTGTTGGGAACTACTTGTGCTTGTTGTCTCCATGGTTGATTCCATCGTAGTTATGGATTTTGTATTTGTTAAACTTGATTATGAATTTTTTTGGCCTATCCATTATAGGTTTGACTGTTTTACTTTTTTGATTTTTAGACATTTGTTAAACAAATTTCCTTGTTAATTAGCAATTCAATTATCTCTTCTCTGGCTTTGCGCCACTGATCTTGGTATGTGGCCAATTTGGGAATATTTCAAGCGCATCACAGCACTGATCGGTAAAGTTAATGATTTTTCTCTTAATTGTCAATTGTTGAGACATATGTTGGTAAAATATTTTTGATTTTTTTTAATCTTATTACATGATTCATTAGAATACTGGGTCACAAAAGTAAACAAAGACTAACAGTTATGGATTTTGTACCTGAAGCAATGTATCATCTTGGCTCGAATTATAGGATGTTTTGGACTAGAATGTTGCTGGTCCAAAATCACCAGGCTATTTTGAACTTGTTCTCGTGAATAAATTATAGGATGTTTCAGACAGGAATATTGTCGGTCCAAATAACTCAAACGAGCAGTACATTTATCATGTTCAAGCAGGATGCTTTATGGTTTCAGATCACAGCGAATAGTGGTGTTGGAATTCTGGTGAAGGATGATCCAATGCAAAAGCAAACATCACAGGCTATAGAAATTCTTCAAACAAGGTTCCAATTTCAAGGCATACTTCCTATCAACTTTTGGAAGAATCTCCTTTTGGCATGAAGTTGAATACCATGGTTTTAAGTTCATTGGTTTAAATTCATTGCTACGGAAGTCCAAGGTTGAGAAGATTGTGACAAGGTTCCATTGATCTGAGGCTTTGCATTTTGCGGTTGCTCTTCTGCAAAAAACTAGATTGCAGGTTTTGTTTTATCAGGACCCAGATTTCCATCCTATTCAGAGCTGTAAATTTGGAGGCCAATCAAATTGTCTTCTGCGAATCGGCTGGTGGCTTTGTAATGGAAGGTAAAGTGGGATTAATTCCGAAAATGTTCCACTAGCGTATGGAGCAGCGGATAGAATATTAACATAAAAAATAGGATCTGGCCAGCAAGAGGGGTGATAATCGCAAGAAGAGGTACTTTAAATCCCGGAATACCCCACAGCTTGCCATTTCTGATGACAAACTGAAACAGTGGGGGATTCAAAGATATTCCTTTTCTTTGTCATTTTCAGCTTGGATTTCATTTCACCTTGAAGAAATTGCAAGGAGACTTACACTGTCCATGCATTGAATCCTGGCATCCATAAACTACAACGAGACTCAGGCTTTCTATGATGTTAATTACGAAAGTTGGTGAAAGATTTTTCTCTATTTGCTTCTATGAAATTTGAAAAGACAAAGCTATAATGATTCAATTGAACACCGTGAAAGATTGACTATTTTTCTATAAAGGATACAAGGTTTATGCTTTTTCAAGGTTTCGCGGAATTTGTTGTAAATAATGCTTTCAAGATAACATATCTCTGCACCATGTCTATCATAATTAGCAATTCAATTATCTCTTCTCTGGCTTTGCGCCACTGATCTTGGTATGTGGCCAATTTGGGAATATTTCAAGCGCATCACAGCACTGATCGGTAAAGTTAATGATTTTTCTTTTAATTGTCAATTGTTGAGACATATGTTGGTAAAATATTTTTGATTTTTTTTAATCTTATTACATGATTCATTGGAATACTGGGTCACAAAAGTAAACAAAGACTAACAGTTATGGATTTTGTACCTGAAGCAATGTATCATCTTGGCTCGAATTATAGGATGTTTTGGACTAGAATGTTGCTGGTCCAAAATCACCAGGCTATTTTGAACTTGTTCTCGTGAATAAATTATAGGATGTTTCAGACAGGAATATTGTCGGTCCAAATAACTCAAATGAGCAGTACATTTATCATGTTCAAGCAGGATGCTTTATGGTTTCAGATCACAGCGAATAGTGGTGTTGGAATTCTGGTGAAGGATGATCCAATGCAAAAGCAAACATCACAGGCTATAGAAATTCTTCAAAGTTCCAATTTCAAGGCATACTTCCTATCAACTTTTGGAAGAATCTCCTTTTGGCATGAAGTTGAATACCATGGTTTTAAGTTCATTGGTTTAAATTCATTGCTACGGAAGTCCAAGGTTGAGAAGATTGTGACAAGGTTCCATTGATCTGAGGCTTTGCATTTTGCGGTTGCTCTTCTGCAAAAAACTAGATTGCAGGTTTTGTTTTATCAGGACCCAGATTTCCATCCTATTCAGAGCTGTAAATTTGGAGGCCAATCAAATTGTCTTCTGCGAATCGGCTGGTGGCTTTGTAATGGAAGGTAAAGTGGGATTAATTCCGAAAATGTTCCACTAGCGTATGGAGCAGCGGATAGAATATTAACATAAAAAATAGGATCTGGCCAGCAAGAGGGGTGATAATCGCAAGGAGAGGTACTTTAAATCCCGGAATACCCCACAGCTTGCCATTTCTGATGACAAACTGAAACAGTGGGGGATTCAAAGATATTCCTTTTCTTTGTCATTTTCAGCTTGGATTTCATTTCACCTTGAAGAAATTGCAAGGAGACTTACACTGTCCATGCATTGAATCCTGGCATCCATAAACTACAACGAGACTCAGGCTTTCTATGATGTTAATTACGAAAGTTGGTGAAAGATTTTTCTCTATTTGCTTCTATGAAATTTGAAAAGACAAAGCTATAATGATTCAATTGAACACCGTGAAAGATTGACTATTTTTCTATAAAGGATACAAGGTTTATGCTTTTTCAAGGTTTCGCGGAATTTGTTGTAAATAATGCTTTCAGGATAACATATCTCTGCACCATGTCTATCATAATTAGCAATTCAATTATCTCTTCTCTGGCTTTGCGCCACTGATCTTGGTATGTGGCCAATTTGGGAATATTTCAAGCGCATCACAGCACTGATCGGTAAAGTTAATGATTTTTCTTTTAATTGTCAATTGTTGAGACATATGTTGGTAAAATATTTTTGATTTTTTTTAATCTTATTACATGATTCATTGGAATACTGGGTCACAAAAGTAAACAAAGACTAACAGTTATGGATTTTGTACCTGAAGCAATGTATCATCTTGGCTCGAATTATAGGATGTTTTGGACTAGAATGTTGCTGGTCCAAAATCACCAGGCTATTTTGAACTTGTTCTCGTGAATAAATTATAGGATGTTTCAGACAGGAATATTGTCGGTCCAAATAACTCAAATGAGCAGTACATTTATCATGTTCAAGCAGGATGCTTTATGGTTTCAGATCACAGCGAATAGTGGTGTTGGAATTCTGGTGAAGGATGATCCAATGCAAAAGCAAACATCACAGGCTATAGAAATTCTTCAAAGTTCCAATTTCAAGGCATACTTCCTATCAACTTTTGGAAGAATCTCCTTTTGGCATGAAGTTGAATACCATGGTTTTAAGTTCATTGGTTTAAATTCATTGCTACGGAAGTCCAAGGTTGAGAAGATTGTGACAAGGTTCCATTGATCTGAGGCTTTGCATTTTGCGGTTGCTCTTCTGCAAAAAACTAGATTGCAGGTTTTGTTTTATCAGGACCCAGATTTCCATCCTATTCAGAGCTGTAAATTTGGAGGCCAATCAAATTGTCTTCTGCGAATCGGCTGGTGGCTTTGTAATGGAAGGTAAAGTGGGATTAATTCCGAAAATGTTCCACTAGCGTATGGAGCAGCGGATAGAATATTAACATAAAAAATAGGATCTGGCCAGCAAGAGGGGTGATAATCGCAAGAAGAGGTACTTTAAATCCCGGAATACCCCACAGCTTGCCATTTCTGATGACAAACTGAAACAGTGGGGGATTCAAAGATATTCCTTTTCTTTGTCATTTTCAGCTTGGATTTCATTTCACCTTGAAGAAATTGCAAGGAGACTTACACTGTCCATGCATTGAATCCTGGCATCCATAAACTACAACGAGACTCAGACTTTCTATGGTGTTAATTATGAAAATTGGTGAAAGATTTTTCTCTATTTGCTTCTATGAAATTTGAAAAGACAAAGCTATAATGATTCAATGGAACACCGTGAAAGATTGACTATTTTTCTATAAAGGATACAAGGTTTATGCTTTTTCAAGGTTTCGCGGAATTTGTTGTAAATAATGCTTTCAGGATAACATATCTCTGCACTATGTCTGTCATAATTATGTTGCTGCCTCTTCATTCACATTTGTCTGCCATGGCCACCAAAGACGTGTACACTGCTATTTAACTCAGGTACCGCCTCTAAGAAGCCTGGCTCTGATAGCATGCAATTTCGTGACGACGTCTCTCATCTCCAGCCGTGCATTTGGTTGTGCTACAGAACAGGATAGACCAATACCAATTACTGAAATCAAGCACTGCTCTATTCTGCTGCTCATGATGCTATGTTGCCTCCCATAAGACATCATTTCTTCATCTGCTATTAGGAAGGATCGTGGATCAATAATTTCCATTGTTCGCTCAGGATGTACCATTCTTGCAAGATCATGGAGGCATGATCCATCATTGAATGCTTCATCGGTTGGCCGCTTCCCTGTAAACATTTCTAATAGAAGAATGCCATAGCCGTACACGTCACCTCTCGTAGAGATTTCACCGCCCATGCCATACTCTGCAGTTCACGACCATCATTTTCCCTTTTTGAAGTGAATAGGAGGGAGTAGGAAGCTACCCTCATTTTATTAAATGAACAAAGAACTCACGAACTTCGTTCTCAAGCAGTGGATTGAAATATTACTGATCCATCAAATGGAAAAAAGCATAATTGATGTTCCATCCCTTCCACCTATGATATATTAGATCAAAGTTTTGGAAGCATATCTACAGGGAGGTTTTTTCATTAAAAAAAGGTACCATCAAAACTAATCCATGAAAAAGGAAAATCCCGTTGGTTTATCAATAAGAAGACTTTTCTTTGCTATGGTCTAAATAGTGGTGAATTTGTGATCAACTCTACAAATAGCTATTCAATCATTGGATGATAACCATAATTCTAAGTCGAGACAGGCAGTCATAATTCTCAGCTAGTTGTTAAAATCTATCATTAATCATGCAAAATATGACAATGTGAAGGTGGAGATCGAATGACACAAGCCATTACCTGGAGGAACGTACCCTACGGTCCCTTTGATCCCAATGGAGCTGGTTTGAACTTTAGAAATCTCGTGCTTGAGCAGTACCTTGGCTAACCCAAAATCGCTCACATGGGCAGTCAATTCATCATCTAGAAGGACGTTGCTTGGCTTAAGATCACAATGAACTATGGGTACCTGGCATTGGTGATGGAGATAGTCTAATGCGGAAGCTACATCAATGATTATGTTTAACCTCTGAAAAATGTTGAGAACTTTGGAAGGATGCTGCTCCCCTGGACCTGGATGTAACCACTCCTCTAGACTCCCGTTGGGCATAAACTCATAAACTAGAGCTTTGAAATCATTGCCAACAGAATCGATGCTCGAACAACAAGTCAAGATCCTGATAAGGTTGCGATGCCGGATATTGCTTAGGGCTTCACACTCAGCCATGAAGGTGGTGGAAGCTCCATGGTTTCGAAGGTTGATGACCTTTATGGCGACCATGGATCCACTACCGTCCAAAGTTCCTCTGTAGACAAGACCGAACCTTCCTTTACCGATCAAATTTTTTGAGGAAAATCCATCAGTGGCCTTACGTAGCTCTCTGTAAGAGATCTTCATGTAGGGCTCCTCCAGGAAAGATGGGGTGTGTTGGGGAGTCTTTCTGGACCTTCTCATCAAACCATAAAATATAAAACCAATACATGATAGTAAAGCTAGAGCTGCTAGCGTACAGGCAGTTGGGATGACTATTTTGGCTAGCCGGTTGCTCGCCTTTGTCTCAGAAGTCGTAACAGGGCATTCAGGCAGTCGTAGCTCCGGAACACCTCCACAAAGCTTGGCATTCCCTCCTACAGAAATAGCACTAACATTTCTGAACACCCCTTCTTGCGGTAATACACCCTCCAGATTGTTGAATGACAGATTCAAATGCCACAAAGCATGTATGTTCACTAGATATTCTGGGATCTGTCCCGATAAATTGTTTCTTGAAAGATCGAGATACTGGATACCTCTCAACAGCCGCCAAGATGAAGGAATGGCTCCTTCAAACTTGTTGTTCTGCATGTGCAGATATTCCATGCTCTCACAATCACCCAATGCTTCAGGAATTTCACCTGAAAGTCTGTTCCCAGATATATCCAGCTCCCCAAGATTCTTCAGTTTACCCACCTCCACCGGCAGGTATCCAACAAGCGAGTTGCGAGCGAAACCGAGAAATATTGATAGGGAGGAGATACCGATGACTTGTGTCGGTATTGTACCGTTGAGTTTGTTGTCGGAAAGGTCTAGAAATTGCAAATTGATGCACTGCCCAAGGCTCGAAGGAATGCTTCCTTCCATATCATTTTTCCCTAAACGGAGATCAAACAACCGAGAGAGATTGCCAAGGGAGAGTGGAATTGATCCTGAGAGTTTGTTTCCAAACAAGCTTAATAGTCGTAAATTCTGAAGCCTCCCAATGGACTCTGTAATACTACCGGCAAGGATGTTGTTTTCCATACGCAGCACGGTTAAGCCAGCCAGGTTCCCGATCCCATCAGGGATAGTTCCGCGTATGTGGTTCCCACCCAGGATGAGCATAGAGAGTTGGGTGGAGAGGTTGGCGATGGAATTGGGTAGCACGCCTTCGAATCTATTGCTGTCAAAGTCCAAAAGCTTCAATTTTGTGCAATTGCTCAATGTATGGAGGAAATCCAAACCGGGAGCATCCCCCGCTCCCAGCTGATTGCCTTCGAAGTTTAGCCAAAGGAGACCGCCTAATCTTCCCAGATCTGCTGGCACCGATCCGCTGAAGTAGTTGTAACCAAAATCAAGATTCATTAGGCCGGAAGCATTCGATAATGAAACTGGAATTGGTCCGGCGAACTGGTTACCGCCCGCATAAAATGTCTCGAGCCTTGGAAGAGCTAGACCTAAATTTGGTGGGAGGCTTCCATGCAGTTGGTTGGTCGCAATGGCGATGAAAGTGAGAGCCGAGAGATTGTAGAGGGATCGAGGTATCGTACCTGATATTTGATTTTCGGCAATCTGAAGAAACTCCAGTCCTGAGATCAGGCCGATTCCATGGGGGATGCTCCCCACAAGGTTATTTCTTCCCATGACCAGCGTGGTGAGAGATGAGAGGTTTCCGATGGATGGTGGGATGCTGCCGGTGAGATTATTAACAAGCAGCTGCATCTCTTGTAGCTTCGGCAGTGAGGTGAGCTCGGTGGGTATCTCTCCCACGAGCACATTGTCGCCCAAGAACAATTGCCTCAGTTCCTTGCAGCTGGATAGATTGGCAGGGATCGGCCCTTTGAAATAATTAGAAGTCAGGTTGAGTATTCTCAAACTGGCGAGTTTTCCAAGCTCTTGGGGGATATTACCGTACAGATGGTTGTCTCCGAGGTTAAGTTCCTGGAGTAAGGTGAGGTTTCCGAGAGATGGAGATAATGATCCAGCCAACCTTTTGGATTGCAGGCTGATGATTGTCACCCTTTGGCTGTTGGCGCTGCATTTTATCCCTTCCCATTCGCAGAATTGGACGGTGTCGTTCCAGGAGCTCAAGGCTCTGGCGGGGCCATCGGTGATCTGACCTTTAAATGCGAGCAGGGCAAGCCTGTCGGTTTCGTTTCCGGCAACAGGTGCTGCAGCTTCTGTTACCAGGATATCAACACACAAAATCATGCATAAGCATAGACAAGCTACAGAGTTCAGGAACTTTTGGGGACGCTCCATTTGGATTAGAGAAGTGAACTTTTGGAGATGCCACGGCGTCTCTTACTTCACCAAAAGAAAATGTAACCAGCAAAGTTTAGCTCAAGCTAATTAAAGAGAGAGAAAATAAAAAATAAAAAAAAGAGAGGGGCTCACAGATACTCTGGACAAGGAGAGTGGAGAAGATGCCATCCATATATACAAAGATTAATTGAATGCAGCTTTTGACGGTTGCTAATAAAATAATGGGGTCTAGAAATGGTAGCCTATCTAGCAAATTTGTTTCGGTGATCCATCTTTTAGCTGTTTCTCTTGAAGTCACCGTCTTTCAAAAATCTACTTATCTCGGCATGTAATCTCCCTAATGATAAATCTTGTTCACACAACACCTACAGGTCGGTCAGTCTTCACCAATTCAGGACTCAACGCATATGGGAACAAAATCCCTAAGGTAGTTGGGAATTTTCTGATGAGCTCCGTCAGCATTGCCCAAGGGATAGACATTTGATAGTGGCAGTCTATGTAGCTTCGCCAATCTTTTATGTCGTTTCTCATGCGGTCACCATCTTCTTACAGAAATATCCTTGTCCGACACGTAATCTCCTAAACGATAAGTCTTCTTGTTCAAACACCATCTCCAGACCCAGGCAATCTTCAATAATTTAAGTCTCAATGTGTGTGAGAACAGAATTTCTGGGGTTGTTGGGGAGTTTCTGATAAGCTCCATCAGCATTGCCGAAGGGGTGAGTCGAAATGCAAGGTGGGAGCAAAAAGAGCGAGTGGATGGGGGAGACAAACACGACATTAAAGACCCCGCAAATTAATTGCCTGCCAAGCTGAAGGAAAATGATAAATTATTATTAGATTGTTGCTGGTCAGAATGGGTATGGGCCACCCTCTCTGTCCACCCCCTCCCCACCAACTCCACGTTCGCCTTCTTGGGAAAGAGACATCTTTTTGACTCATCGTTATTGCCTCCACGTTCGCCTTCTTGAAAAAGAGACATCTTTTGACTTATCGTTATTGTTAAAATATTTATAAAAAAAAATAAATTAAAAAAAATAAAAATTTTATATTCTTTTCCATCGCACACAATACATCCCAAACATTTATATATTAATATATAGATTCCACATAAAAAACTAATATAGATTGATACAAGTTGTTACATGATCTGATACAAATATATCATGATTTGATACATGGTTGTTACATGATCCCTAAAATTATACTACTATTCCCCTTAAACTTAAGATGGTATAAGTGCTGGCTTGAGTTTGAAAATCAAATTGCGAATATACTTAGAAATTAGTATGGCAAATCAAGAGGTGAAGTAGCATCTCAAAAGCTATCATGATAGATCAAAAGCTGACATGATAGCTTAGAAGCTAACGTGAGGTAGATTAGGAGTTGATGTGGCAGCTTAAAACTAAAGTGATAGATCAATAATTGATGTAGTAGTATAGAAATTGATGTAACAAATCAAAAGTCATCGTAGCAACTCAAAATCTATGTAATGGATTAGAAGTTGATGTATAATGGATCAGAAGTTGACATAGCAACTCAAAAGTCGATATGGCAAATCGATGTATCAAGGTGATATAAAAATATAGAATCTAATATGACAGAATAGGAACTAACATAGTAGATCAGAAATTGATGTGGTGGATCAGAGAGCTAATGCACTTGTTGGGTATAAAATACCCCCCAGCCGAAGTTCGTGACGGGAGTGACCCTCCAGGGATTCTACCGACGTCCGACCTTCGACGACATCTTTCCGAACCTCTCCGGCGGTCGAGCCTCCGCAACATTCCCAAGCTCTGCCGACGGATAAACCCCCACCAGTGTAGGCCGGATTCTCCACGACGGGCGGACTCCACCCAAGTTTCGGTGGTGGTCGACCAACTGCAGGTAGACTTCATCCGGACTCCTACGGGAGCCGGACTTCATCCCCAACTCCGGCTGCAGGAAGACTTCATCCGGACTCCTACGGGAGCCGGACTTCATCTCCGACTCCAACTACAGGTAGACTTCATCCGGACTCCTACGGGAGCCGGACTTCGTCCCCGACTCCAATTGCAGGTAGACTTCATCCGGACTCCTACGGGAGCCAGACTTCGTCCCCGACTCCGACTGCAGGAAGACTTCATCCGGACTCCTACGGGAGCCGGACTTCGTCCCAGACTCTGACTGCAGGAAGACTTCATCCGGACTCCTACGGGAGCCAGACTTCATCCCCGACTCCAACTGCAGGTAGACTTCATCCGGACTCCTACGAGAGTCGGACTTCGTCCCCGACTCCAACTACAGGTAGACTTCATCCGGACTCCTACAGGAGCCGGACTTCATCTCCGACTCCGACTGTAGGAAGACTTCATCCAGACTTCTATGGGAGCCAGACTTCGTCCCCGACTCCGGCTGCAGGAAGACTTCATCCGGACTCCTACGAGAGCCGGACTTCATCCCGACTCCAACTGCAGGTAGACTTCATCCGGACTCCTACGGGAGCCTGACTTCATCCCCGACTCCGACTGCAGGAAGACTTCATCCGGACTCCTACGGGAGCCGGACTTCGTCCCCGACTCCAACTGCAGGTAGACTTCATCCGGACTCCTACGGGAGCCGGACTTCATCCCCGACTCCGACTGCAGGAAGACTTCATCCGGACTCCTACGGAAGTCGGACTTCGTCCCCGACTCCGACTGCAGGAAGATTTCATCCGGACTCCTACGGGAGCCGGACTTCGTCCCCGACTCCGACTGCAGGAAGACTTCATCCGGACTCCTACGGGAGCCGGACTTCATCCCCGACTTCAACTGCAGGTAGACTTCATCCGGACTCCTACGGGAGCCGGACTTCGTCTCCGACTTCAACTGCAGGAAGACTTCATCCGGACTCCTACGGGAGCTGGACTTCATCCCCGACTCCAACTGCAGGTAGACTTCGTCCGGACTCCTACGGGAGTCAGACTTCGTCTCCGACTCCAACTGCAGGTAGACTTCATCCGGACTCCTACGGGAGTCAGACTTAATCCCTAACTCCGACGGCAGGTAGACTTCGTCCGGGCTCCCACGGGAGCTGGACTTCCGTCCTGAACTTCTGTTGCAGGTAGACCTCACCCCGAACTCCTATAAGGGCCGGACTCCGAGCTTCTACTGCAAGCGACCCACTTCGAGTTTTCGCTACAAACGATCTGCTTCAAATTTCTACCATGAGCGGTCCGTGCCGGATTCCCACCGTAAGCCTTCACCTGAGCTTCCATTATGGACGAATTCCATTCAGATTTCTATTGCAGGCAGACCTTGATCGAGATTCCTCGATAAATGATCCCCATTCGGGCTTCTCGGAGATCGGACTCCGATCGAACTTCTATAAGTGGGCAAATGCCTGGCTCACGGAATCCAGCAATTGGACCCCTCCGACAGATGAACCTCTCCAGCGCCATCCGACATCCACCGTCGGTCGACCCTCTGCCGAAGTCTGCACGAAATTGGACTGCGTCTGCAAAAAACCTCTGACCGAGCTCCTACGGCAAGTGGTCCTCGCCTGCAGCCTTAACGCCCAAGACAACCAACAGGATTTGCAACATCCGAGCTCCTCTCAGATGGATAGCTACCTCTCTCCGTCAGGCACCTCAACCGAACTTCGGCCGACAGGCCTGGACCCCCTGGCAGGCCACAGTAATGGCCACGACTCTACTCCACTTCCTGTGATGGATCCCGTGCGGCTCCATCACTCTCTGACAGGCCACAGTAATGGCCGCGACTCTGCTCCACTTCCTGCGACGGATACCGCACGGCTCCTCCATCCTCTGGCAAGTCGCGACAACGGACGCCGCTCCACTCCCCGCAACAGACTCCACGTGGCAGGTCACGGTGATGGCCACGATTCCACTCCACTACTCTTCATGATAAACTCCTCCTGGCTTCGAACGGCCCACTGTCAGATGGTTACAAACGTCGCTATCAGTCTATAGCCCCCTCCGTCTATAAAAAGGGGATCCCAGATACGTTATTCTCTAAGCTCTAATTTCTATCCCAAAAACTCTGCTAAAATTTTTGTTCGAGCACTCCATTCTTGTTGAGGCAGAGAACTGACTTGAGCATCGGAGGGTCTTACCGGAGCAACACCAACTCTGGTTTAGACTTCTTTTGCAGGTCCCGACGGCGACCGCGACTCCCTCGACTCCAGCTTCTCTGACGTAGATGGATTTTTGCACCAACAAGATTGGTGCTAGAGGAATGATTGTATCTTCGTAGTATCCTTGTTCTTAAAGGAACGCTCCATGGGACCGCCTCCAGTCATCTTTTCCGACGTCCTCTCCTCCTTCCCCCACTAGGTCTTCACCCGATGCCTCCCCGCAAATCATCCACGCAGCGATCTACGGCCTCCGCGGTCAGATCTCAGGCTCCGACCTCACCTCCAGTTTTTCAGCCTCCTCCTCCTCCTCCGGCAACGGCGGTTGGCACGGAGCAATTTGACCTACTGGTTCAGCAGGTCAGAGGCCTCACTGAAGCTGTACAGGCCATACAACAGCAGCAGCAGCCGCAGGCATCAGTGCGACTGGAGAGAGCATTGCCAGAACTCCAAAATTCGATGGTAGGATGGGCCACTTGGGCCAGCCGCCCCGTCTTTCCTGGAAAGACGAATCCGAGGGTGGAGAGCCCTCAGTCAGATCACGATTCTACCCCTGGAAGATCTCTACCTCCATTTTGTCAGAAGACCCTCGAGACTCGTAGTCGAGAGGATTTCCTGGACTGGAGGCTCCAGGAGATGAACCGGCGGATCGAAGAACTCCACTACGCTCCCCCCGCTTATGGTAAGGACATTTGTACTGACCCTCCCTTTTCTCAAATGATCATGCAGGAACCAATCTCGCCGAACTTCAAGCTCCCTCAGTTTGAAAGCTACGACGGGACTTCGGATCCAATTGACCACCTGGAGGCCTTCCGGACAATGATGCTGCTTCATGGCGCGCTCGACGCCATTCTGTGCCGAGCTTTTTCATCCACCTTGAAGGGAGCGACGAGAAGCTGGTACTCGGTGCTGAAGTTGGGTACCATCTTTTCCTTTGATCAGATGAGCCACCAGTTTGTGGCTCATTTTGTTAGCAGCCGGCATCTCCGGAAGGACTCGAAGTCCTTCATCAACATCAAGCAGAGGGAGGGGGAGTCCATTTGGGCTTACGTCAACCGTTTCAATGTCGCCGCGTTGGAGGTCCGGAACTTGGACCAATCGATCGCGATGGCCGCTCTGAAAGGCGGCCTTCAGAAGAACGACCTTCTATTCTCTCTGAAAAAGAAGTACCCTAGAGATTTTGCTGATTTGTTGGCTCGGGCCGAGGGGTACGCCCGAGCAAAAGAAGCCTTCAAGATGAAGGATGAGGAGACCGCGAGAGAGCGGCAGGCGGGAGACTCGAGTAAGCCCACAGTCGAGAAAGGGGCGAGAGAAGCTCGACCGCATTCTCGGACTCCCCTCGGGCATAAGCGCGCCCAGACTCCTCCCCGAGCGTGCAGACAGAGAAGCCCGGAGCGCTGAGTCCGCCGGGGGTCTCCCCCAGGGAGATTCCGCAGCTATGCCCCCCTCAACGCATCGAAAACTCATGTGCTGATGGAAGTCAGAGAGCAGCTCCCAATGCCAGAAAGGATGGCACGCACCTCGAAAAGTGCAATCCTAATAAGTTCTGCCTCTACCATCGTGACCACGGCCACGACACGGAGGAATGCATTCAGCTTCGAGATGAGATCGAGGAGCTCATCAGATGAGGTCGGCTCAACAGGTTCATTCGATGCCAGTCTGAGGGTAAAGAGGATCGACCAAGGGCCCTACCGCAGCCTGAACTGCCGAGGAGGGAAGAGCAGCCCAGAGATCGACCTCCAATTTGGATCATCAACTCCATCTCTGGAGGACCTTGACAGGAAGCAGACCTTCTACAGCCCTGAGATTTGAAAAACTTGTAAATGTATTGCGAACGATCCTACTTTAAATCAAGATTTCTTTCAAACTTGCACATCTTTTCCTTTTTGGCACAGACTTATAACGACAGGGGACGACCCCTTCGGACAATGAAAACAAACCCTAATATGGGCAAAGTTGAAAGTCTGATTATTTTTAGACCGGATGGGGGGAGAGGCCACACAGCACCCATATGTGCCCCCACAGCCATATTAGGGATAGGAGGAGAACCTCGCCCTAACATGAGCAAGGTCGAAGGCCCAGTTATTTTTAGACCGGATGGGGGGAGAGGCCACACAGCGCCCATATGCGCCCCCACAGCCATGTTAGGGATAGGAGGAGAACCTCGCCCTAACATGAGCAAGGTCGAAGGTCCGATTATTTTTAGACTGGATGGGGGGAGAGGCCACACAGCGCCCATATGCGCCCCCACAGCCATATTAGGGACAGGAGGAGAACCTCGCCCTAACATGAGTAAGGTCGAAGGCCCGATTATTTTTAGACCGGATGGGGGGAGAGGCCACACAGCACCCATATGCGCCCCCACAGCCATGTTAGGGACAAGAGGAGAACCTCACCCTAACATGAGCAAGGTCGAAGGCCCAGTTACTTGTAGACCGGATGGGAGGAGAGGCCATACAGCGTCCATATGCGCCCCCACAGCCATGTTAGGGACAGGAGGAGAACCTCACCCTAACATAAGCAAGGTCGAAGGCCCGGTTACTTGTAGATCGGATAGAGGGACAAGCCACACAGCGCCCATATGTGCCCCCGCAGCCCTGTTAGGAACAAAAGGAGAACCTCATCCTAACCTGAGCTGAAATCGATCACATCAGAAATAGGAAAAGAACTTCGTCCTGACATCAATTAAGGTCCGATCATTCAAGACCCGACAAGAAAGAAGAAAACCTTCTTGGCGGCCCTTCTGCGCTACCGCAACTCTGTAAAAAGCTAGGGAGAACCCTTGCCTAAAAGAAGGAGGAAAATGTGAAGGAACAGTGGTGGGCTACCCCAATGAAAAATGGAGGCCAAACTACACTAAAAGCACAAAGGACCTCATCTCCATGAAGGAGGAAGAGAAAGTAAGATCTACAGTCACGAACAAAAAGGCAAATCAACACGGCGATTGCTAGGAACCTCCAAGCGATGTCGATGCCGAACCAATCAAAAACACAAGAAACTCGATAATGATGACCTAATACAAAGATGAACAAGGAACCTTCGAACAACATCGACATCGCACGGGATAAAAATGAAAGAAGTCCGGCGCACGATAATTCAACACGACGTACGGATAAG
Organism: Elaeis guineensis; assembly: GCF_000442705.2. Taxonomy (NCBI): domain Eukaryota; kingdom Viridiplantae; phylum Streptophyta; class Magnoliopsida; order Arecales; family Arecaceae; genus Elaeis; species Elaeis guineensis. The sequence goes on from NC_026002.2 coordinate 84,999,210, forward strand.
GTAACAAAGACCTTTTCATTTTATTAGCAAAGTGTGCGTTACTGAGCTTGGAAGGCCTGAAAAAAAAAATAACAACAACAATGACAACAAACAGACAAGTAGCAAAAGAAGACATCTAGAAGGATGAAAGACAAAAAGAGCCCTAAGGGGGCCTGGCTTCCTCCGACTTTGAACTTTCGGCTTCGACCCTCATCAGGGAGTGCCTTAAGCTCTCGACTTCTTCTTTCAATTTCTTCTCTCTCATTAGCATCTTCATATATCTCCGATGAAGCCGCTGGCTTTCGCTCTCCACCTCTCGGTGCCTTTTTCTCAGGACCTCAGATTCCACCTCGCATCCTTGACTGCCCGCTGCTCGTATACCAGCTGAATCTTCAATTGCTGCAGTTCGACCTTCTCCTCTCCAAGGGCGACAGATAGCTCTTCTACGGTTCTTCTCAGGAATTAGTGTTCGTCAAAATCTCGAACAGGTGCAAACTGAGCTCCTTCAGCTAGCTGCTTTTGAAGGCGGATAATTTCGTCGGTCGCCATCCTGAGCTTCCCCCTATAGTCGTCCATCTGCTTGCACCAACCGGTCCGGTATGCGTTATAGCTCGCCTCGGCATCCTGGAGTTGTTGCTGAAGGTCGGAGAACTTCTTCGACCATTCCCGATCGCAGTCGGTCCGAGTCGAAAGCCGGGACGAGCTTCCTTCCAATTGGCTAATCCTCTCCTGTGCAGCCGACAGCTCTACTCTGAGAGAGCTGATCTTGGCAGCTTGGGCCCAAGATCGATCACTGACGCACTTCTTATGTTCCTCGAGCTCCTTCTCGAAGTTCGCTTTCCTCCGACTGTACTCCATGATCCCCTTCACGTGGAGGTTTCGAAAGTAGGTGGCCTCCGCAGTGGCCTCAGAGTGACTCTCCCTCAACCTGCGAAGTTCACCATCCATCTCCTTCGACCTTTTTGTTAAATGATGAACTTCCTTCTTCAGACGTTGGATCGTGGACTTCAGCAGAATTCCCTGTGGCAAGGGAAGTACTTCGGCAGGACACTGCCATCGGGAGATAAAAGCGTCAAGACGCGTCTCATTGCAGAGAGAAAAAAAAGAGAGGGGGGAAGAAGAGTAGAGAAGCCCTCCATAAGAAGAAACCCAATTTTATTGATTGAACGTTTCTTAAAGACAGAAGGGAAAAGAAAACTCGCAATAAAAGAAAAATACAAAGTCAGAGGTCTCAGACCTCTGAATAGGAGTTGGGGAGCTCGGTGTTCTTGGAAGAGGCACTGCGGTGGCAGTGGCAGTGGGAGAGAGCTCGACTTCGTCTTCAGATGCCTCGTCCAAGAAGCTGAGGTCGAGCTCGGGAAATTTCTTGACCATCTTCTCTTGACAGAGCTCGAATCCTTTGATGAATACTTCTTGACCGAACTTGACGTTCAGGTCCCTCATCTCTGCAGAGGCCTTGAACTCCTCCACTGCTAGGGCCCTAGCCTCCGAGATCAGAACCAAAATCTGCTCCGTCAAATTTGCGACCTCGGCCTCCGCCTTCCTCACCATCTCCTCTGAGGTCTGCTTTTCTTTCTCAAGGACCTCTTGGAGGTTGGCTAGCTTGGTAGCCTTATCTTTGAGGCGGACGGCTTCGGCCCAGCGACCTTCCTCCGCCTGGATGGCGTCCCTCCTCGCCTGATTCATCGCCTCGATGTTGGCAAGGAGCTGGTGCCCAATCTACAAGGGCGGCTAGGAGGTCAGAATGAAAGTTGAGAAGCTAATTGAATGAAGGTGCGAGGGGAAGAAGGAAAGTGAATCTGTTCACCTCGAGGAAGGACCCTAAGGAGTCCCAAACCTGCTGTTTGGGATCAGCGCGAATGATCCTCTGGACGACTTTAGGCAGGATGCAGCCATCGACCAGTCGCTTGATCAGGTCCCTCTCATTAAAGGGATTCTCCCCCGGCTCTTCCTCGAAACCGTGGGACTCTTCGATGGTGGCTCGACGGCTACTCACCCTGTGGGCCACCGACTTCCTTCTCCTCCTCCTCTCAACCCCTGGCACCTCCTCGAAGCGGGCCCCCGAAGCGAGAACCTCAGTAGGGGAACTCCTTGAAGAAGCCCGGGGGGTCGAAGGTTCGACGTCTGAAGGAATGTCGATCGTGAGGGCCATCTGGGCAGGCGTGGCCGAGCTCGTCTCCTTCGTTCTGGCCTTCTTTGCTGATCCAGAGGCCGCGGCGCCTTTTCTTTTGTGAGCCTTGAGGCCCCTGGCGAGCATCCGTGCTGCTTCGATGTCCATTCCTAAAAAAAAAAAAAGAAGAGAGAGAGAAAGAGATCAGTAATGGGGTGAAAAAGGAAGAAGTGATACACAAAAAAAAAAAAGAGAGAAGCAGAGCAGGAGAAAAGAAGAGGAAAGAAAAGATGGGATACTCGCAGGATCCAGGGAGCTCAAGCCGATGTTGAACAAAATCTGTTCCTTCAGAAGGTTGGAAAAGGAAGGAGTTGAATAACTAAGAAGCTTTCGGGCGGCCTGAAGGTCGTCCTCCCTCAGGCTAGGAGCCCGACGGACAGAGTCCCTCAGGGAGCCCCAAGGGGGCAATCCCAACCTCAAGGTCGGGCATTGGACGAAGAGATACTTCCCCTTCCAGTTATGGATTGAAGAGGGAGCACCTTTCAGCAACCCCTTCTTGCCAAACTGGAGGGAGAAATACCACCAGTCCTTTACCGAGGGGTGGCGCTTGAAGGTGTAAAAATACCTAAACAAAGAAAGAGATGGCTGAACTTCGACTACGTGGTAAAGGGAGAGGAACCCTATCAGAAATCTAAAGGAATTCGATGCGACTTAAGCTAAAGAAATGTCTAAAAAATAGAAAAGAGCGACGACGAAGGGCGAAAGTGGAAGACAGAGCCCAGCACGGAAGGCCTCCTGATACAGGCAGAAACGGCCAGGTGGGGGGGTGCTAGCTCGGTCGGCGGGATCAGGAAGCTCCAGATCATACTCTGGAGGAACTCCATACTGAACCTTTATCAGTAAAAGTTCATCCAGAGTTAGAGAACAAGGAATGACGCCCGATGCAAAAACCGAACGAGGTGCAGCCCTAAATGAGGGTTCGTCTACAGTATGAGGGTTCTGGGGGGTTGAGGTGGATGAACTCCTGGAACCACTAGAGGCGGAGGTGCCAGAAGACATTTCAAACAAGGATCCTAAAAATCCTGGAGAAATCAGGTGAAATAAGAGGCGAAAGGTTCGTGGGAGACCAAACCAGGAGAATGCGATGGAAGAAAAATGGAGGAGAAAGGGCACCTAGATGGCAAGGAGAGAAACGAAAGTTTCGGGACTAACCTAAGTCGCTCCGAAGGATGCAGAGGTGCGAGGACAGGGATGACTCGAAGAACGCTTAGGGCCAAGGTGGATGCCAAAGAGGGTCAGAGCTCGCGGAGAGAAGGCAGACACCGACAGAACTCTCAAGCGGAATGAGACTCTTGGAGGCAGAAAGACGGGTTTAAATAGACCCTGGGATCCGGCGCTATAACGATCGCGGATCTCCCCAGGCCGACCCACGCTCGCCACGTGTCCCACTCACCACCGCAGGTAGCTAAAAGTGGCTGACAGCTGACAGAGTCATTACTGCATCGTACCTGGACCAATGCTCCAGTAAAAATTTTGAAAGGTCCCTTCGGATCGTCCCGATTTGAAAAGACTCCAGCATGCGTGCATTAAATGCCAGAATATCTGAGGACGATCGTGCACGGAATTCAAGGGGACAACTTCGGCTGTGAAAATTTTTCTGTACTTCCTTCATTCGAAACTTGAACTCGAAAGTAGGGAGACTGGTGTTGGGTATAAAATACCCTCCAGCCGAAGTTCGTGACGGGAGTGACCCTCCAGGGATTCTACCGACGTCCGACCTTCGATGACATCTTTCTGAACCTCTCTGACGGCCGAGCCTCCGCAACGTTCCCAAGCTCTGTCGACGGATAAACCCCCACCAGTGTAGGTCGGATTCTCCACAACGGACGGACTCCACCCAAGTTTCGACGGTGGTCGACCAACTGCAGGTAGACTTCATCCGGACTCCTATGGGAGCCGGACTTCGTCCTCGACTCCAGCTGCAGGAAGACTTCATCCGGACTCCTACGGGAGCCGGACTTCATCCCCGACTCCAACTGCAGGTAGACTTCATCCGGACTCCTACGGGAGCCGGACTTCGTCCCCAACTCCAACTGCAGGTAGACTTCATCCGGACTCCTACGGGAGCCAGACTTCGTCTCCGACTCTGACTGTAGGAAGACTTCATCCGGACTCCTACGGGAGTCGAACTTCATCCCTGACTCCAACTGCAGGTAGACTTCATCCGGACTCCTACGAGAATCGGACTTCATCCCCGACTCCAACTGCAGGTAGACTTCATTCGGGCTCCCACGGGAGCTGGACTTCCGTCCTGAACTCCTGTTGCAGGTAGACCTCATCCCGAACTTCTATAAGGGCCGGACTCCGAGCTTCTGCTGCAAGCTACCCACTCTGAGTTTTCGCTACAAATGATCTGCTTCAAATTTCTACCACGAGCGGTCCGTACCGGTATTCCACCGTAAGTCTTCACCCGAGCTTCCATTATGGACGAATTTCGTTCAGATTTCTGTTACAGACAGGCCTTGGCCGAGATTCCTCGATAAATGATCTCCATCCGAACTTCTACGGAGATCGAACTCCGATCGAACTTCTATAAGCGGGCAAATGCCGGGCTCACGGAGTCCAGCAGTTGGACCCCTCCGGTGGATGAACCTCTCCAGTGCCATCCGACATCCACCGTCGGTCGACCCTCTGTCGAAGTCTGCATGAAATCGGACTGCATCTGCGGAAAGCCTCTGACCGAACTCCTACGGCAAGTGGTCCTCGCCTGCTGCCTTAATGCCCAAGGCACCCAATAGGATTTGCAACATCCGAGCTCCTTTCAGATGGATAGCTACCTCTCTCCACCAGGCACCTCAATCGAACTTCGGCCGACAGGCTTGGACCCCCTGGCAGGCCACAGTAATAGCCACGACTCTGCTCCACTTCCTGCGACGGATCCCGCACGGCTCCATCACTCCCTGGCAGGCCACAGTAATGGCCGCGACTCTGCTCCACTTCCTGCAATGGATACCGCACGGCTCCTCCACCCTCTGGCAAGTCGCGACAACGGACGCCGCTCCACTCCCCGCAACAGACTCCACGTGGCAGGTCACGGTGATGGCCACGATTTCACTCCACTACTCTTCATGATAAACTCCTCCTGACTCCGAACGACCCACTGCCAGACAGTTACAAACATCGCTATCAGTCTATAGCCCCCTCCGCCTATAAAAAGGAGGATCCCAGATACGTTATTCTCTAAGCTCTAATTTCTATCTCAAAAACTCTGCTAAAATTTTCGTTCGAGCACTCCATTCTTGTTGAGGCAGAGAACTGACTTGAGCATCGGAGGGTCTTGCCGGAGCAACCTCAACTCTGGTTTAGACTTCCTTTGCAGGTCCCGACGGCGACTGCGACTCCCTCAACTCCAGCTTCTCTGACGCAGGCGGATTTTTGCACCAACAGCACTAAATTGATATGTTCGGTAATGCTGATGTAGTAGATTGACATATCCACTAAGATATTGACTAACATGATAGATTGATGTATTTGTCAACATATTAGACTGACATGCTAGACTAATGTGTTTACCGACATAGTAAATTAATGTGTTTAATGATGTAGCAAAGTGATATGGTTGACTAACATATTTGATAGTATAGATTGTTGTGCCTTATTAGTGGCCAACATGGCTCTCACATTGTGGTGATATGGCAAAAAAAGGCTAATGTGGCAACTTTTGTGCTAAGTAGATGATAACATGATAAGTTGTCATGATTGATCAATGATGATGTAGCCAGATGATATATCTTATCTATGCTAACATGGTAAAATGATGTGCCAGTTACTATGATTGTTTTAGATAATATAGCTGTGAGAAGATATACAAAAGATGGTGGTCGCAGTGAGAGTTGGCACTTAAAAAAAAGGCAAATCAAAGGTTGACGATCTTGAATTGGATAGTGAAAGAGCTAGAGGTAGCAAGAGAAACTAGAGATGGAGAGAAAGGGGTTGAATGATGGTGAGGAGATATGACAGAAGATTTGAATTTGAGAAGATAAAAATAGTATAGAAGAGCTATGGATCTATCAAAAAATAAAGGTTTTTTAAATAATAATTGTTGATGTAAAAATCTATCCCGAGCCAAAGGCATTAAAGCGAGGTAACTTCTGGTGAGTCGACGATGGTCGGACCTGCAAGAAAAGTCCCCATTAGAGGTAGCTTCGGTGGGGACCCTCCGACACTCAAGTTAGATTCATGCGCAACATATGAAAAAGAGCGTTTACGAGAGGAAGAGAAGATGTATCTTGGGGTCCCTATTTATCTCTTTTTATATGAGTAGCTGGAGCTGTGGGAGAGCTAGACTTGCCAGAGATATTTTATTTTCATTAAATATCCTCGTACATTGTGTCTAGCAAAATCATTTCATGACACGTGAAGGCCATGCATATTAATGTCATGAGTTGACAAAAAGGGTTAGAGGACTTTGGTCTACCTCTGGCCATCTCATATTTCAAGGGGAGGATGCGACCGGATGGTAATAATGCCCCAAATAGTCATTATAACAGGTTATTATTTCTAATGGCCTGATGTGACAGCAATTTGGGAACTAAAATTATGGGGTGCCTCGGTTGGATCAAGAACCAAAGGGAATAGGCCTCACGGGGGCCCATAATCGAAGCCGATAATAGGGACTGATGTGGGGATTGATTAACAGAGAGGGGGTCGGCAATCGAAGAAGGATCAAGGCCGCTGCAAGGCCTGTAAGCCAAGATGGGGATCGGATGCACACACTCGCGGGCAAAAGTTGGCCCCTCCCTGCTCTTTCTCTCCCACCACCTCATCTCCATCCTCTTTTGTCTTGTGCGATATGGTGAAATGAGACAAGAGGGGGAGGCATCAATGCCTCTGTCAGGCTTAAGTGACCTAGAGCAATCCTTGGAGCACAGGAGGGCCACCTCTATTAATTGCATGGGTTGACTTTAGGGGGTTCTGACAAGTGCATGTGGGAGTACATTCTCTTCATTCCCTTTTGGCCACCACCTTTTCTCTCTCCATGGCTTTGCCTTCTTATCTTTTTGTCTTGCTATGATCCCCTATGAAAGGAGGAAATAAGCAGGAGAGAGGCAACTAATGCTGCTTGTCAAATCCAAGTGACCCAGGGATATGCCGAAGTATGTGTAGTGGGTGGTGCGATCCGAAGGCCCTCCACTTTTTGTCTTCGGCTGGTATAGAAATATCCCTCAATAGTAGCCCCCCACTTTCAAATTTGAGTCATAACTGCGTTAGGCGAAGGGAGTATCGTAGATTTGTCAAAGACATGCCAAGATCATCCTTTATAAGGTCTATTTGTCGGAAAGTGAGGTGCCTTCTACACAGCGAGGTTGGCCTTTTGAAGTGCCCTTCTCGAAGCTACTTTCGTCCAAAGATGAGTTGCTATTGAGGAATTCTGTCGAGTCAGCCATTGTGGTCGCGATCCCTGATCTGCTCACTCATGGACAAAGAACATTATTGAGCCATCGTAAACCTTTGTCGGTGCATGCTGAAGTGCGAGGGGTCATAGGATCTTGATCGGCACTTTTCGGTCTTAGCCATATTCCTATCACTGAGATAGTGCCCATTTATTTCCAACTAGTTGCGATAATATTTCAGCATATCATCAGTCAGGGGCCCTCTTTTGGTCTATCTTTAGTATAGTTGAGATATTACCCTCTAACAGTCTTAGTATTATCTCAGTCTCTTCTTCTTTTTGGTGCTCCTCTGGAATATCTAGTCAGCGAGCTTCTAGGCCAGCCATCAATGAAACTCAAACAATACTTTGGGTACAGTACATCAAGCAAAGCTATAGGCCCCAACTTCTTCCATTATTTTGTAGGATGGTCAAATTGAGTTCGACCAAGATAGAGATTGCTGGTAAAAGCATAACAATTTCTAAGAGGTAATTTTTGTAAACAATACTTGAATCATGTTGGAATTCGAGATTTGGGATATGCATGTGTTTCAAAATTTTATTTTTTAAATACCACAGCAGAATACAAGATTAAAATATTTTTAATCTAAATCATGTATGTATAAAAATATAAAATCACAAGGATCTAGTTCATATGCTGAAATTGACATATGCTGAAATTCAGATTATGATCAAATCATATACCTGTTTCACAATCTTTTTCTTCAAATCTGGATCTGAAAGAAAAATTTTTTTTTTAGTCACACAAGTATCCGACCTCTACGGATATTCACTCGGGATCAGTCTGGAACAGTCCTCTTCAAATTAAATTTTTTTCTCTAAGAAAATTCAGCCTGCTGAATGTGAACGAAGCTTGAATCGCGATCAACATTTAATTTCTTTTCTTAATCTTCTTCTTCTTCTCCTTTTCTCTAACCTTTCTCCTTGTCTTGTGCTGCTGCTAGACACCAGGAACTAGTAAGGAGAAGATGCCCAAAGCCTTGGTGTGGAAGAGTGGTGGGACGCCCAACAAAGGGAAGGTGTGGGACATCCCAAAGAGAGAAGAGAAAGGGAGAGGAAAAGAGGGCGTGGGGGCCTCCTATGGGGCATGTGGGATGCTGGTTGGATGCTCTAGAGACCTTAGGAAAGGTTCCTTTAAATAGACATGAGGATTGAATCTTATTCAATCTCATAATACAAGTCCTATTTGCATTGGATTTCTTAATAACTTAAGTTATTTAACTTACATTAGGAGACCCTTTAGGCGCCAACAATTGGAGCCCTTGCACCCATTATTTCACACCCCAAAATACACTCAAGGGATGCCATATATAAGATCAAGAGGCCCTCTAATCATAGGACACATCCAACTTGATCAAATCAAGGTGGCGCCCAAGATAAACTATCAAGAAATTTAATTTGGGACTTGCATCCTAAATTTAATTGATCCAAAATCTTAGACACCTAACAATTAGAGTCTCATAAATATAATTCATGTAGGTTATTAGCAGATAATTAAGTTTCAATTATCTTATCAAATAAAAAATCTAAACGAAAAGAAGAATTAGATCCAACCATGTGCTAGCAAGGTTATCTTGAATCCAGTCGGATTTCTATAAACCCAATTGATACTTCATAAGCTCAATTGCTAATTTCAAACCTAATCCTTTTGTTGTGTGATCTCATAGATTCAATTCTATCTGGTAGTGAGATATCCAATGATCTCTATCAAAGTATCATTGAAACTCTTTTCAAGAGGTCGGAACAATTTCACTTTAACTCATCAAGGATTGTCAATCCAGAACAACTCTAGTGAGCTCTCACAATCCACCAGTGACATCTAGCAGTATGTAGTAGCAACTTAGTAAAACTAAAATGAATCTCTAGGTGTAGTTAATGTGTGATTCAGTCCCTCTATCGTGAGTCTCGATTAGATGGTAGGTCATAGATAAATCGTCAAACCTCAACATCAGTCATATGATAGATTCGATTGGTTAAAGTCTAGTTGTGACTTCTATGAAAATTCTTTTCCATCAATCACACTACTGTGATCACAGATTTTCAGACTTAGCTTCTCAAATCTCATAGGACTACTCCTTTCTATCAAAGTTGATAGATCCCATCTTGATGCACACCCTACTCCTATAGGAGACCAACTGTCGTCAATATCTACTACAAGGACTTATTGAGATCCATATTTATGTATCAATCAAACTTCAGCAACCTCACTACGAGTAGTAGTGCCATCTCAGATCAAAGGACCAGTCACACAACTACAACATCAAGGTGATCACTGATGATCGAGTAAAAATCCAAGTGATCTCCCGTATGATCACGCTCAGTACTAGTTGTTCTCTAATAATTATCCACACTCATCATCCAGTATCTCTATATTGTAGATCAGAGACTTATCTATCTTGAAAAAAGTGATCCGTGCGCCAATCTATCCGGATCAATCACCATCCTCATGATGATCCTATGACTGGAAGTATTTAGGAATTAAATACATGTCTCTAATTCTCAACACCTTAAGAATATGTATCAAAACTAATTCTATGGATGATTCAAAGACACATCATACTTGAATGAAGAATAAATTTATCCTTTTTGATCAAATCAATATATTAAGTATAAAATTGTGTCCTAAATTTATTACAATGTATCAGCCATATTAGTTTTTAGGACATACGTCTAACAATCTCCCACTTGGACTAAAGCCAATTGGCTACAAATTTAAGCCCCATCTTCTTAAGGTGGACTTTCATTTTTGGTTGGTTCAACTGCTTTGTCTGTGGGTCTGCCATGTTGTCTACAGAGTCTACTCTTCGTACCTTGACATATTTTTTTCGAGAAAGTCGCGTGTGATGTGATACCACCGCTCGATGTGCTTCAATTTCTGTTGAGACCTCGGCTCCTTTGCAAGTGCTATGGCTCTATTATTATCACAGTACAGTGGTATGGCATCTGATGTCATAACTCCAAATTCTGTGATGAATTTTTTGAACTAAAAGCCTTTCTTTGCAGCATCCGAAGCAGCGACATACTCAACCTCCGTGGTTGAATCTGCTATGATGGGTTGCTTGAAACTCTTCCAGCTACCTGCACCACCATTACAAATGAACACATATCCTGACGTAGACTTTCTATCATCAGAATCAGACATAAAGTCTGAGTTAGTATACCTCTCGACTCACAACTCAAAATCTCCTCCAAAGATCAAGAACAAATCCTTAGTCCTTCTTAGTACTTAAGGATATTCTTCACAGCTATCTAGTGCTCCTTATCTGGATTCGATTGATACCTGCTTGTGATACTCATAGCAAGGATAATATCAGATCGTGTATGTAGTATGGCATACATGAGACTCCCTATGGTCGAGGCATAAAAAATTCTACTCATGTGCTGTATTTCCTCAGATATTGTCGGACATATCATTTTGAAAAGATTAATACCATACCTAAGATGTAAAAGTCCTCTTTTGGAGTTTTTCATGCGGAACCTCTTCAACACTTTCTCTATGTATAGCTTTTGTGACAGGCCTAGCATCTATTTAGGTCTATCCCTATAGACCTTTATTTCAAAAATATAGGATGTTTTCCCTAGATCTTTCATAGAGAATTTCTTAAAAAACCATCTTTTGACCGTGGTCAGCATGAAAATATCATTTTCAATCAGAAAAATATCATCCACGTACAATATGAAGAATGTTATCACGCTCTCACTGACTTTTTTATATACACATGGTCCTTCTTTATTTTTGACGAAATCAAACGATTTGATTGCTTCATCAAAATAATGATTCCAACTTCGAAAAGCTTGCTTTAATCCGTATATAGATCTTTGCAGCTTGCAGACTTTGTAATCATCATCACTAGATGTGAAGACTGCTTCATATAGATATCTTTCTCAAGATATCCATTTAGTAAAGTAGTTTTCATATCTATCTATCAGATTTCATAATCATAGTAAGCTGCAACAGCAAGCAGAGTACGGATGGATTTTAGCATGGCTACGGGTGAGAAGATTTTTTGATAGTCAATGCTCTCATGCTGACTAAAATTTTTAGCCACAAACCTAGCTTTATAGGTCTCTACCTTACCATTGGCACATATCTTCCTTTTGTAGATCCATTTACACCCAATTGATACAATATCCTTAGGTGGATCCATTAAGGTCCAGACTTGATTTGAGTGCATCGAGTCAATTTTTGACTTTATAGCATCTAATTATTTTTTAGAATCGATGTCAGACATCGCCTTGTCAAATGTATTAGGATCATCACCATGACATTTATCTTCCATAAGAAACATTTTCTTTACTTTCTCTGTAAGCATATCCATGTACCTTTCAGGAGGTCGGAAGATCTTGCTAGATCTACGAGGTGGTTGAGGAACATCTACTACTGGCTCGTGGACAATAGGTTCTTGAAGATCTATAGCTCTTTGCTCTTTAGAGACCTTCTCTTCGAGCTCAACTAACCTTCCACTGCTACCATCATGGATAAACTATTTTTCTAAGAATATGGCATTCTGACTCACAATCGCATTATGGTCTTGTAGAAAGTAGAAGTAGTATCATATGGATTCTTTTGGATATCCTATAAAATGAGCTATAATAGATCTATCCTCTAACTTATCCACCATCTGTCTTTTGACATACGCCGAAAATCCTCAAGTCTTAAGATAACCTAGACTCGACTTCTTACCGAACCATATCTCATATAGTGTGGTAGGAACGAACTTTGATAGAACCCTATTCAATAGGTGAATTACGGTTAACAAGGTATGTTCCCAAAGATATAAGGGTAGATCAGTGAAGCTCATCATGGATCTGACTATATCCAATAAGGTCTATTCCTCCTTTTGGATATCCCGTTGAGCTGAGGTATTTCGGGAGGTATTCATTGAGAGACTATGCCATTGTCCTTAAGATATTCTAAAAATTTTTGACTAGGATATTCACCTCCTCGATCAGATCAAAATACCTTAATGGGTTTACCAGTTTATTTTTCTACCTCATGTCTGAATTCTTTGAATCTTTCAAAAGTATCAAACTTGTGTTTCATCAGATATACATATCTATACCTAGAGAGATCATCGATAAAGATAATGAAGTAGGTATATCCACCTCTGGCCTGCACATCAAATATCCCACATACGTCAATGTATACCAGGGCAAGTAACTCAGTGGCCCTTTCCCCACATCCTACAAAGGATAACTTGGCTATTTTTTCTCGAAGATAAGATTCACAAGCTGGATATGACTCTGGGTTAAGAGAGCCAAGGATCCCATCTTTTTTCAGTCTGTTTATCCTATCCTCTCCAATATGACCTAGTCTATGGTGCCATAAGTACTTCTGGTTAATTTTATCTCTGTATCTCTTTTGGCCTACGGTACTCATTATTTACTCATTTAAGTTCACATTCGCATCAACATGCAAGTGATGAAGGCTGTCAATTAAAAGATCTCGTGCAACCAATTTATTTCATAAATAAATGAAATAAAATCTTTATTAAAATTAATTTCAAAACCTTCATGTTCTAGCACAGATAAGAAAATCAAATTATGACTAGCTACAGAAACATAATAACAGTCTTTTAAATCTAATCTAACACCAGACAGTAATCAAAGAGGGTAAGTGCCAACGATCTCTACAGCAATTTTTACTCTATTGTCGATCCGAAGGATCATGTCACCTTTCCTCAACCTTCTACTTTCTATCAGACCCTGTATTGAGGTACATATATGAGCACTCGAGCCAAAATCTAATACCCAACTAGAAGTAGAAGAAACTGTAAGGTTAGATTTAATTACAAGCATACCTTCAAAAAGTTTATCACCCTTTTTGATCTTTAGGCTCTCCAAGTATTTTGGACAGTTCCTCCTCCAGTGGCCTTCAGTATGACAGTGAAAATATTTTTCCTTTGCTTCATCCTTGCTAGGAACTTTCTTTTTTGGCTTGCTCTCCTTGTTCTATTTTTTAGTGAATTTTGCCTTCTTCTTCCTAGTAGACTTTCTCTTAGAAGAAATCTACTCCACAACGAGAATAGTACCCCTTAAACTCTTCAAGGTTTTCTCTGTAGTGACCAACATATTGATCAGTTCGGGTATAGTGCAATCGAGCTTGTTCATATAAAAATTTATAATAAATTGACTATATAAACTCGTAAAGGATTGAAGGATCAGATCCATCTGTAATTCCTTTTGTATTTCTAGCTCGAGCTTCCCAAATTTCTCAATATCCTTGATCACTGTCATATAGTGCTCATGGACAGACTGCCCTTTACGCATCTTCAAATTGAAAAGTCTTTTGGATACTTCAAAGTGCGCTGTGTGGCTTTGCTCACCATACAACTCTTGTAGGTAAGTGATCATAGCCCTGATAGTGGACATATGCTCATACTGGCTTTACAACTCATTTGACATAGAAGTCAGTATATAGCACTTAACTCGACTGTCTTCATCCGTCCACTTCTCAAAAGCAATCTTTTGCTCAACAGTAGGACGGTTTGATAACATTATGGGTTTCTGGTCAAGTACATGACCTAGTTTTTTGGAGGTCAGGACAATCCTGAGATTTTTGTACCAGTCTTTGTAATTGATACCGATTAAACGATTGGTTTCAAGGATGCAAGCTTGAGAATTTGAGGCTGACATTGTTTAACTGTGAGAGTAAAGATTTTAGTTAGACTTTTGTACTTAATGTTATATTTACTTCTAAAAACTTTAAGATGTAAATAATAACTCCCATTAATTTATCGGATCCCTCCACTCTCCGGAAAGGAAATAAAAATCCTAACACAACAAAAGATTCTTAGTGGGTGTTGTGGTCCCACCGATGCCATGCACCTTACCTAACAGTTATTGGTAACATGTACACCAATACATAGGCAACTCTTTGCCCAGATGTTTCTCTAAGTATATTATAGCGACTTGATCTCTAAGTCATATGGGCTCATCTAACAGTTATTGCCCACACTTCTTAGTTAAGTCCGATCCACCGTTCATAAGCAGGTGCAAGACCGTCATTGGATCCCTCACCTAACAATTATTGGGCCCAACCTTATCTTTCTTCTGGAGCAACTCTTTGCTAATAGAGTAGTTGCATGTTTTCGATGCAACTGAACCACTGTGACTAGCCGAGAACAATCAACTCCGGTAGCACGCCTGCACATCTATAATGATAGAAGACCTATGGATTTAATATTTATGGAGAGATTTAGATTTAGATCTCATCTAATCAGTCATCATATGATCGATCTAATTGACATGGGCTAAATCAAATTGTTAAGCAACCCAATTTAAGATCTAATCTTCCAAATTGGCCAAGTAAGTGGAGATTAGTGGGAGTCCCTCTGTTGCTTTTCTTAGACACTAATAAATTGATCAGATAAGCAAACAGAATCAATTAAATAATCACATCTTAGTTACTTACCTTAGACATCAATAGGTCAATTGATCAAAACAGGTTAACTCTAGTGAATCAGGCTCAAACCATCGAGCCAAATTAGGTCCTTAGATTAATCGATTCTACATATGAGACTCAATCAATTTGATCCACAATAATTGTATGATCATTTAACTTAAGATCTGATGCTAATCAATACTTGACTCAGTTCGATCAATTACTTAATCAAATTAGACTCATATGACTCAGATCAAAAATCTTAGATGCAATCCTATTACATGACCTAATTTATGATTTTTTCATGATCAAAACCCTCATGCACAAACATAAATTTAAAATTCTAAAATCAAATTTTAGATCTAAATTTTTTTTATAAAAATAATTTTTAAATCATAAAAATAATTTTTAGATTCAACATACAAACATATATCACATATATGCATGTAAAACTCAGATCTCAATAAAATTCAGATCTACTACATGATATCATATATCTCATATACTAATTATGGATCATATAAAAAATAAATTTATGATCTAAATATACAATCATATATCATATATATAAATTAAAATTTAGATCATATAAAATTTTAGGTTTCACACATACATCTATGTATCATATGAACATGAACTTGAAACGATTCTAGATCAAAATTCAGATCTATGCATCCTTTGACATATCAACTATATATTCTAAAATCAAATTCAAAATAAAATATCAGATTTAAAGATTCATCTATATATCTCATGTATCAAGAAAAAATCAGATTTTAAAATTTTTTCAAAATATGTATGGTAATTTCAGCAATATGAAACCCATGGCTCTGATACCATTATTGAAATTTGAGGTTTGGAGCATGCATGTATGTTTCAAAATTTTATTTTCTAAACATCACAGTGGAATACAAGATTAAAATACTTTTAATCTAAATCATGCATGCATAAAAATATAAAACCACAAGGATCTAGTTCATGTGCTGAAATTGATATATGCTGAAATTCAGATTGTGATCAAATCACATACCTGTTTCACAATCTTTTTCTTCAAATCTGAATCTAAAAGAGAAATTTTTTTTTTCTAGCTATACAAGTATCTTATCTCTATAGATATCCACTCAAGATCAACCTGGAACAGTCTTTTTCAAATTAAATTTTTTTTTCTAAAAAAATTCAGCCTGCTGATTTTGAATGAAGCCTGGATCGCAATCAATACTTGATCTCTTTTTTTGATCTTATCCTTCTCCTCTTCTCTAACCTTTCTCCTTGCTTTGTGCTACTGTTAGACACCAAAAATCAGCAAAGGAGAAGACGCACAAAGCCTTGGCATGGAAGAGAGGTGGGACACCCAAGAAAGGGAAGGTGTAGGATGTCCCAAAGGGAGAAGAGAAAGGGAGAGGAAGAGAGGGTGTGGGGGCCTCCTATGGGGCATGTAGGTTGCTGGTTGGATACTCTAGGGATCT
The DNA here is from genome assembly GCF_000442705.2 of Elaeis guineensis. NCBI lineage: Eukaryota > Viridiplantae > Streptophyta > Magnoliopsida > Arecales > Arecaceae > Elaeis > Elaeis guineensis. The sequence continues at coordinate 85,015,601 of NC_026002.2, forward strand.
TAATAGAGATTTCTTTAAATAGATATAAGGATTAAATCCTATTCAATCTTATAATACAAGTCCTACTTGTATTAGATTTCCTAATAACTTAAGTTATTTAACTTACATTAGGAGACCCTTTAGGCGCCAATAATTAAAGTCCTACATCCATTATTTTACATCCCAAAATATACCCAAGGGATGCCATATATAAGATCAAAAGGCCCTCTAATTATAGGACATGCCCAACTTGATCAAATCAAGGTGGCACCCAAGATAAACTATCAAAGAAATTAATTAGGGACTTGCACCCTAAATTCAATTGATCTAAAACTTTAGACACCCAACAATTGGAGTCTCATGAATCTAATTCATGTAAGTTATTAGTAGATAATTAAGTTTGAATTTTTTTATCAAATAAGAAATTCAAATAGAAAGAAAAATTGGATCCAACCATGTGCTAGCAAGGTTACCTTAAATCCATTCAAATTTCTATAAATCCAATTGACACTTTATTAGCTCAATTGCTAATTTCAGGTCTAATCTCTTTGTTGTGTGATCTCATAGGTTCAATTCTATTTGATAGTAAGATATACAATAATCTCTATCAAAGTATCATTGAAATTCTTTTCAATAGATTGGAATAATTTTACTCTAACTCATCAAGGATTGTCAATCCAGAACAACCCTAGTGAGCTCTCACAATCTACCAGTGACACCTAGCAGTATGTAGTAATAATTTAGTAGAACTAAAATGAACCTCTAGTTATAGTTAACATGTGATTCAGTCCCTCTATCGTGAGTCCCGACTGATGGCAGGTCATGGATAAATCATCAAACCTCAATATTAATCATATGATAGATTCGATTAGCTGAAGTTTAGTTTAACTTCTATGAAAATTTTTTTCCATCAATCACACTACTGTGGTCATAGATTCTCAAACTTAACTTCTCAAATCTCATAAGACTACTCCTTTCTACCACGATTGATAGATCCCATCTTGATGCACATCCTACTCCTACAATAAACCAACTATCATCAATATCCACTATAAGGGTTCATTAAGATTCATGTTTATGTGTCAATCAAACTTTAACAGCCTCACTACGAGCAGCAGTGCTATCTTAGGTTAAAGAACCAGTCATACAACCACAGTATCGAGATGATCACGGACGATCGAGTAAAAATTCAAGTGATCTCTCGTATGGTCACGTTCAATACTAGTTATTCTCTAACAACTATCCGCACTCATCGTCCAGTGTCACTACACTGTAGATCAAAGACTCATCTATCCTGAAAGAAGTGATCCATACGTTAGTCTATCTGGATCGATCACCATCCTTATGATGATTTTATGATTGAAAGTATTTAAAAATTAAATATACGTCTCTAATTCTCAACACTTTGAGAATATGTATCAAAATTAATTTCATAGATGATTCAAGGACACATCATACTTGAATGAAGAATAAATTTATCTTTTGATTGATCAAATCAATGTATTAAGTATAAAATTATATTTTAGATTTATTATAATGTGTCAGTCATATTGACTTCTAGGACATACATCTAACAAATCAGTGACTGATGCTTGAGAGTTTCATAACTCACATTCAAGTGGAAAGAATTATGCCCTACAAGCCAATCACATATAGAATGTGATAGGATGTTTATTATAATTTATCTTTCAAACTCATGTAATTGATATTAATATTATTAATAAAATTGATAGTTTTGATTTATTATATGTTGCATCTTATTAATTTTAAGATTATAATAAATTCTATAGGTCTGGACAATGATTTTAGGGTTGTGATAAGATCACACCAGTGAGACCTAAATTCTTGATAGCCCTAATCTAAAATATTTTTAGTCATTGGTACATTGAGTCGGAGATCAATAATATCAGTAAGACTGGCATGTCTTATGTATGCTCAAAAATGAGAGAGGTTGATCTCACAATTACTTGTGTGGTGACACTAATACAATGATATGGGTGCTCATTAGAGAATGAGTTCACTGAATTGAGTTATGAGAGAATAATTAGATGGAGTCTTATTTATATGTCAACTGATAATTCTCTAGTGGAAGTTGTGTAAGTGATCTTTTGACCTGAGGTCACCATGATACCTTGTGTACATGGATCCATGTTTTGGTTCACTACCTCACTTGATTCTCTGATCCTTATATGGGGTGTTCTGGATATGATGAAGTATGCATGGAGGTTGTGAGTGATCAATAAGAGATCAGTCACTCCTAATAAGGAGAGCATACATCTTATATGATCTCATAGGATGGTGATTCTAGAAGTCTTTGGCCAAAGCAGAGTGATAATTAGAAAAAATTTTTTAATATATCATCAACTGAATCATCACCTTCAGATCGAGATATATAAAGATAAATAATTAAGTTTGACATATTTTCATACCTACAGCTCATCTGAGATATTATTTGACTGAAAGATTGAATTACATGAAAACTTGCCATTGAAGGATATTTTGATAATTTTTTATCAAAATTTTAAATCTTTCAGATAGTCATGATATGTTACTAGATATCAATCTTGACTTGTGAGCTTGATAAAAATTAAAATAATTTAATTATAAAATTAATTTGGAAGAGTCTAAGTTGATTGAGACTCTTCAGATGACCTAATCTTATCAGATTAGGGTTACGTCAAAAGTCTGAATCTACTGTTGGCTAGATTTGAAATTCAATGGGTCACACACTTTAGAATTTAGTCTTGATCTGATTTTATTAGAGTTTAATATAAATTCTATAGGTTAATTTGATATGTTAGCACATTGTATTAACCCAAGTTCTCAAATTGGTTTGGTTCAAAGTATTTGAGCTAACCTAGACTAGTTGACTTTGACCTAATGGAATTGGGTCAATTTGGATTGGATTCTTATCCAACTTAGATCAGTTTCAAGTGGAGAAGGACTTCTCCATGTTCACCAAAAGCCACACAAAAATATAATTGCCGCCCACCTCAAATTAGCGTGAGAAATAAAGAGTCCTTCTTAAAGAAGGCTCTTTATTAAACACATTGCCTTAGAAGATAAATCAGAAATCCTATGTTTTGATGCCAATAATTAATAAAATTTTTATGACATATAGAGAAGGAAGATTCCTTCTACTCCAAGTATCTAAATCATCAAAAATTCACTCGATGAATTTATTTGGCCCATGAGAAATTGGAGTGCCAAAAGTTGGTGCCCCTTCATCCCATGTAACATCCCCTGGTCTCCTATATATAGGGGATGTGCTAGATGGCTTCAGGTTAAGATTTCTAGGTGAGCCAAAGAGAAGGGATGTAAAAATCATAAAAAAAAAATCTAAAAAAATTTTGAAAAAAAAAGAGAGGAGAATTTAAGTGGCAAAAGTTGCTACAAAGGTGGTGAGATTTTCAGCAAGTGTTGCTAGAGTATCCTAAGATTTGAGTTTTTCATATGTTAGAGCTAAAAATTAAATCCTAGGCCATGTGACATCTAAAGAGTATTTTCTTGGTATCATTTTGGTGGAAAGATCAAAAGTATCTGGGCTTTGGTGCGATCGTTATGTAAGTTTGAAGCCGACAGTATTCTTGAGAAGACAGGACTGCGGCTGCGCACCAGTTGGGAAGGACCTTGGCCAACCTTCGTGTGGATCACCATTGGAGGACTTCTACTTTAGGATCTTGTGGAGAACACCAATATGCCACTTTTTTATTTTGATTAAAGTATAATATTTTTTCTCTTTGCATGCTTGAATTTGCTTTGATCGTGTTCGGCAAGGTGATTCTAGGGTTTTGGATTCGGCTTGATAGTTTTATTTGATAAAGCTATTAATTTGAGTATTTTAAAAAATTTTAAAAATTATTTTTCATTGTGTGACTAGAACCCAATAGTGGTATCAGAGACACCCTTATCTGATTCGATCAAACAAGTGTTATATAGTAGCTTAGAATTATTCTTGTTCATATCCTACCAAAAATATAGCATTATTTTTGCATCGATTCTTCAAACTCAAAAAAATATTTTTGACTTTTTGTGAACCATGATTCTAAATTTTAATTATTAAATTATAAATTTATAATAATTTAAAATTTTATTATCATGGTTGCATGATGATTAAATCGATGTATAGCTAATAAGAGTGTTATGCATGTCTAATTAGATTAGAGTATGTTATATTATATGTTGGGTATAAAAATACCCACAGCCGAAGCCCTCAGCAGAATCAACTACAGAACAGCTCCGTCCGGACTCCTACGGGAGCCGGGCTCCACCGTCGACATCAACTACAGCACAGCTCCGCCCGGACTCCTACGGAAGCCGGGCTCCGCCTCCGACATCGACTACAGCACAGCTCCGCCCGGACTCCTACGGGAGCCGGGCTCTGCCGCCGACATCGACTACAGCACAGCTCCGTCCGGACTCCTACGGGAGCCAGGCTCCGCCGCCGACATCAACTACAGCACAGCTCCACCCGGACTCCTACGGGAGCCGGGCTCCGCCTCCGACATCAACTACGGAACAGCTCCGCCCGGACTCCAACGAGAGCCGGGCTCCGCCTCCGACATCGACTACAGCACAGCTCCGCCCGGACTCCTACGGGAGCCGGGCTCCGCCTCCGACATCAACTACAGAACAGCTCCGCCCGGACTCCTACGGGAGCCGGGCTCCGCCTCCGACATCGACTACAGCACAGCTCCGCCCGGACTCCTACGGGAGCCGGGCTCCACCGCCGACATCAACTACAACACAGCTCCGCCCGGACTCCTACGGGAGCCGGGCTCTGCCGCCGACATCAACTACAGCATAGCTCTGCCCGGACTCCTATAGGAGTCGGGCTCCGCCTCCGATATCAACTACAGAACAGCTCCGCCCGGACTCCTACGGGAGCCGGGCTCCGCCTCCGACATCGACTACAGCACAGCTCCGCCCGGACTCCTACGGGAGCCGGGCTCCACCTCCGACATCGACTACAGCACAGCTCCGTCCGGACTCCTACGGGAGCCGGGCTCCGCCGCCGACATCAACTACAGCACAGCTCCGCCCGGACTCCTACGGGAGCCGGGCTCCACCTCCGACATCAACTACAGAACAGCTACGCCAGACTCCTACGGGAGCCGGGCTCCGCCTCTGACATCGACTATAGCACAGCTCCGCCCGGACTCCTACGGGAGCCGGACTCCACCGCCGACATCAACTACAGCACAGCTCCGCCCGGACTCCTACGGGAGCCGGGCTCCACCTCCGACATCAACTGCAGAACAGCTCCGCCCGGACTCCTACGGGAGCCGAGCTCCACCTCCGACATCGACTACAGCACAGCTCCGCCCGGACTCCTACGGGAGCCGGGCTCCACCTCGGACATCGACTACAGCACAGCTCCGTCCGGACTCCTACGGGAGCCGGGCTCCGCCGCCGACATCAACTACAGCACAGCTCCGCCCGGACTCCTACGGGAGCCGGGCTCCACCTCCGACATCAACTACAGAACAGCTCCGCCCGGACTCCTACGGGAGCCGGGCTCCGCCTCCGACATCGACTACAGCACAGCTCCGCCCGGACTCCTACGGGAGCCGGGCTCCGCCGCCGACATCAACTACAACACAGCTCCGCCCGGACTCCTACGGGAGCCGGGCTCCGCTCTCGGTATCAACTGCTGGTAAGCTCCATCCGAACTCCTACGGGAGCCGGACTTCACCTTTAACTTTGATTGCAGAGGACTCCGCCCGGACTCCTACGGGAGCCGGACTCCGCCAACGACTTCAACAGCAGGTAGACTCCGCCCGGACTCCTACGGGAGCCAGACTCCGCCAACGACTTCAACAGCAGGTAGACTCCGTCCGGACTCCTACGGGAGCCGGACTCCGCCAACGACTTCAACAGCAGGTAGACTCCGTCCGGACTTCTACGGGAGTCGGACTCCGCCAACGACTTCAGCAGCAGGTAGACTCCATCCGGACTCCTACGGGAGCCGGACTTCGCCAATGACTTCAACAACAGGTAGACTCCGCCCGGACTCCTACGGGAGCCGGACTTTGTCAACAACTTTAATTGCAGGAAGACTTCGTCCGGGCTCCTACTAGAGCCGAACTCCATCCTCAACTTCGATGGTTACAGACAGACTGCATCCGAACTCCGTCCGGACCCCCACGGGACTCGGGCTCCACCCATGACCCCAATCGTAAGGAGGACTCCGCCCGGATCCCTATGGGGGCCGAACTCCAGCCGCTGCCGAGCTTCAGCCAACAGATCGGCACTCCCAGGCCACAATCACGGCCACGATCCTGCTCCACTTCCTACGGCGGACTCCGTGCAGCTCCATTATTCTCTGACAGGCTGTATCAACGACCATGATTCTGCTCCACTCATTGCGGCAGACCCTATGCGACTCCATTATTCTCTGACAGGCTGTATCAACGGCCATGATTCTGCTCCACTCATTGCGGCAGACCCTACGCGACTCCATTATTCTCTGACAGGCTGTATCAACGGCCATGATTCTGCTCCATTCCCTGCGGCGGGCGTCGTGTGACTCCACTGCCTGTAACAGATTCCACATGGCGAGCTACGGCGATAGCCACGACTCCGCTCCACTACTCTTCGCAGTAAATTCCTCCTGACTGTGGGCGGCCCACTACCTGGCGGTTACAAATGTCGCCATCGATCTATTACCTCCCCCGCCTATAAAAAGGGGACCCAGATACGTTATTCTATAAGCTCATTTCTTATCTCAAAACTCTGCTAAATTCTCCGTTCGAGCACTCCATTCTTGTTGAGGCAGAGAACTGACTTGAGCGTCGGAGGGTCTTGCTGGAGCAACCCCACCTCCGGTTTAGACTTCCTTTGCAGGTCCCGGTGGCGACCGCGGCTTCCCCGACTCCAGCTTCTCCGGCGCAAGCAGATTTTTGCACCAACAGGATTGGCGCTAGAGGAAGGACTGTGTCTTCGCAGTACCCTTGTTCTTAAAGGAGCGCTCAATGGATCCGCTTCCGGCCATCTTTTCCGGCACCCAATCCTCCTTCCCTCATCTGATGCCCTCTCACGAGGTCTCTGCACAACTACCTCCGGCTATGGTCGCCGATAAAGGGTGGTAGGATGACCGGTCTCTGCCGGATTCCGTCAACGTCATCTCGGGGGAATCCCGGCGGGAGGCAATCAGCGTACCAGCTGCATCCCCCAAGCGACAAAAAGTTGAAGAACCCATAACCTTCACTGAAGTGGACACCCAGGGAGTCCAATTCCCTCATAACGATGCGGTCGTAGTTTTCTTGAACATAGCAAATTACGACGTCCGTCGCATTCTCGTCGACAACGGGAGTTCGGCCGACATCTTGTTCTACAATGCCTTTTCAAGAATGGCCACTCTTGGCGGTCATCTGAGATCAATTTGCTCCCCCTTGATAGGGTTTACCGGTGACGCCGTTCCGACGGAAGGAATGATAGCTCTGACTGTGACCGCGGGTCAGTATCCAAAGCAGTCCAGAGCTTTGGTGAATTTCCTGGTGGTAAAGGCGCCATCTGCCTACAATGCAATCCTTGGCCGACCTGGCCTCAATGCCCTCAGAGCTGTTGTTTCAACCTACCATTTGAAATTGAAGTTCCCCACCAACCAGGGGATCGGCGAGGTCCGAGGAGACCAAGCCCTGGCCAGACATTGCTACAACATCGCCTTGCAAAGAAGCGACCAAGCGGACCTCTGTCCGGTCGATGGATTGGATGCTCGCGATGACCTCACTGAAGAGAGGGACGGTCCAATCAAAGACCTAATACTAATCCCTTTGAATGATGGGAACACGGAGCATGTGGTGTTAATTGGCTCCAACCTGGGGGAGGAGGTGCGGACGCGTCTTGTGGATTTCCTCCGAAGGAATGCAAACATTTTCGCATGGGTCTCGACGGATATGCCAGGGATCGACACAGAAGTCATGGAACATCATCTGGCGGTCGACCCTAAACATCGGCCGACGAAAGAAAAAATCCAGAGTCATGCCCCGGAGAGGCAGAAGGCGATAGCCGAGGAAGTGGATAAGCTTCTCAAGGCCGGATTTATTAAGGAAGTCAATTATCCTGAGTGGATCTCCAATGTTGTTTTGGTCAAGAAAGCTAACGACAAGTGGAGGATGTGTATCGACTTCAAAAAGCTGAATAAAGCTTGCCCAAAGGACAGCTACCCCCTTCCCAGGATCGACCAACTGGTGGATGCTACCTCAGGCCATGAGCTCCTCACTTTTATGGACGCGTTCTCCAGCTATAACCAGATTAGAATGGCATCAAAAGATGAAGAAAAGACAGCTTTTATCACTAATCGCGTCCTTTACTGCTACAGGGTCATACCGTTCGGCCTCAAGAACGCGGGCGCAACCTATCAACGACTGGTGAACAAAATCTTCAAAGAGCAGATCGGCCGAAACATGAAGGTTTACGTGGATGATATGCTTGTAAAAAGCAGGTCTTCCAGAAATCATGTCGCCGACCTCGAGGAAACCTTTGGCGCTCTTCGAAAGTATAGAATGAAGCTGAACCCGACCAAATGTGCTTTTGGAGTAACCTCAGAAAAGTTCCTGGGCTTCATGGTATCGGGGCGCGGGATTGAGGCCAATCCAGAGAAAATTTATGCCATTCAAGAGATGACCGCCCCAAGGTCGATCAAGGAGGTTCAGTGCCTCACGGGAAGGATAGCGGCTCTTAATCGCTTTGTCGCGAGGTCGGCCGAACGATGTTTGCCCTTCTTTCAAACCCTCAAACAGCCGAAGAACTTCTGTTGGACCTCTGAATGCCACCAGGCATTCGAAGAATTAAAAGGCTACCTTAGCTCACCCCCGCTGCTGGCGAAGCCCGAACCTGGGGAGGAACTATTTTTGTACCTGGCAGTCTCTCCCACGGCCCTCGCAGCTGTCCTTGTCAAAGAAGAAACGAAAGTCCAGCGACCGATCTACTACATTAGCCGTGCGCTGAGGGACGTCGAGACCAGGTATACTAAATTAGAAAAACTGACCTACGCCTTGTTGATTGTAGCTCGGAGACTCTGACCTTACTTTCAAGGGCACACGGTGACACTACTCACCGATCAATCGATCAAGGCGGTCTTGCACCGAGTTGATACCTCCGGAAGGATGGCAAAATGGGCGATCGAGCTCACGGAATTCGATATCAACTACAGACCTAGACCGGCAATAAAGGCCCAAATATTGGCAGATTTCATTGTAGAGTGCACCATCCCAGAGGAGGCCGAACCTGAGCAAAGTGGAGTTGACAACCCGAAGTCTCAATCGAACTCCCCCGACGAAGAAGCCAGTCCCTCTGATTGCTTTTGGACCCTCTTTGTGGATGGATCTTCCAGCATGGCAGGTGCGGGTGCAGGCTTGATCTTGGTCAGCCCAGAGGGAGTCATCGCGGAGTACGCTCTGCGTTTTGAGTTCTCCACAACAAACAATGGAGCAGAATATGAGGCTCTGATTACAGGATTAAGGATCGCCAAAGAGCTGGAAATAGATCAACTCCGGGTGCACAGCGATTCCCAACTTGTGGTGGGACAAGTCAGCGGGAGTTATGAAGCACGGGAAGACAGTATGGCCAGGTACCTTGAGAAAGTGAAGGAGCTTACCCCCGCCTTTAGCAGTTTCGACATCAGGCAGATTCCAAGGTCGGAGAATACCAGAGCCGATCTTCTCTCCAAGCTGGCGACATCGGCTCCGGCCGAATTGCCCAAAGGCATCCTCTTTGAAGTTCTGAAACATCCGAGTACAGAAGAACCGCGGCCCGTAATGGAGATCGACCACGAGCCCAGCTGGGTCGACCCATTGATAACCTATCTTAGAGATGGAGTTCTCCCCCAGGACGTGAAAGAGGCCCGGAAGCTCCGAAATCAAGCCTCCTGATACATCCTTTATGAGGGCAAATTGTACAAAAGATCATACTCCTTGCCCCTCTTAAGGTGTCTCCGACCCTCAGAAGCTGACTACGCTTTATGGGAAGTACACGAGGGAGCTTGCGGGAACCATTTGGGTGCCAGATCTTTATCCCACAAGCTACTCCGCCAAGGGTATTACTGGCCAACAATGCATCATGATTCGATTGAATATGTCAAAAAGTGTGATCGATGCCAGAGATACGCCAACATCCAGAGACAACCCGCTACCGAGCTCACACCCTTGAGTGCCCCATGGCCTTTTGCACAATGGGGGATGGATATTCTTGGCCCCTTTTCCATGGCGTCTGGGCAAAGGAAGTTCCTCCTTGTAGCGATCGACTACTTCACCAAATGGGTCGAGGCCGAACCACTAGCAAAAATCACAGAAGCAAAAGTGCAAGATTTCGTTTGGAAGTCAATTGTGTGCAGGTTCGGTCTACCTAGAACCCTAATCACTCATAACGGACGGCAATTCGTGGGAGCAAGGTTCGTCGAATTCTGTGAAGATCTAAACATCTCCCACAACTTCACATCAGTAGCCCACCCTCAGGCGAACGGCGAAGCTGAGGTAACTAACAGAACCCTATTGCAGGGGATTAAGACAAGGCTCGAAAAAGCAAAAGGGACTTGGGCGGACGAGCTTTATCATGTGCTATGGGCGTATCGAACCACCCAGAGGTTACCTACGGGAGAGACTCCCTTTGCTTTAGCCTTTGGTACGGAAGCCGTCATCCCGATCGAGCTTAAACTCCCATCGGCACGAGTTGTTGCATTCGACGAACACCAAAATTCATAAAGTCTCAGAGCCAACCTCGACCTGCTGGAAGAAAGACGGGAGATCGCTCAGGTTCGAATGGCAGCCTACAGACAGAAAGTTGCTCGATATTACAACGCTCGAGTCAAGAACAAAGCATTTAAAGCAGGAGATCTAGTGCTCCGACGAGCTGCTGTCTTGCAACCACAGGGCCAGGGGAAGCTTGCCCCAAACTGGGAGGGACCTTACGAGGTCAAAGAAGTAGTCCGGCCCGGAACTTATTATCTTAAGGAGCTCGAAGGAGCCGACCTCCCGCGACCGTGGAGCTCAGAAAACTTACGGATGTACTACCAGTAATTTTATTTTAATCAAAAAATGCGTGCCCATATGTCTTGGGACAATTCAAGCAAACTGTATCAAAAACAAAAGGGCAATCTCATAAAGTCGAAGGCTCGGTTCTTTTAGACCGGATGGGGGGAGAGGCCTTACAACGCCCACATGCGCCCCCACAGCCCTGTTAGGGACAGGAGGAGAACCTCGCCCTAACTTGAGCAAAGTCGAAGGCCCGGTTCCTTTAGACCGGATGGGGGGAGAGGCCCTACAACGCCCATATGTGCCCCCACAGCCCTGTTAGGGACAGGAAGAGAACCTCGCCCTAACTTGAGCAAAGTCGAAGGCCCGGTTCCTTTAGACCGGATGGGGGGAGAGGCCCTACAACGTCCACATGCGCCCCCACAGCCCTGTTAGGGACAGGAGGAGAACCTCGCCCTAACTTGAGCAAAGTCGAAGGCCCGGTTCCTTTAGACCGAATGGGGGGAGAGGCCATACAATGCCCACATGCGTCCCCACAGCCCTGTTAGGGACAGGAGGAGAACCTCGCCCTAACTTGAGCAAAGTCGAAGGCCCGGTTCTTTTAGACCGGATGAGGGGAGAGGCCTTGTGGGGCCGCGCCCTAACGCGGCCCCGCAACCAGGCTGGTAACGAGAGGAGAACCTCACACCGACTCGAGCAAACGGGAAGGCCCGGACTCCTACGGGAGCCGGGCTCCGTCCATGACGCCAAAGAAAACTTCGCCCGGGCTCCTACGGGAGCCGGGTTCCGACCACGATGCCAAAGAAAACTTCGCCCGGGCTCCTACGGGAGCCGGACTCCATCCACGATGCCAAAGAAAACTTCGCCCGGGCTCCTACGGTAGCTGGGTTCCGACCACGACGCCAAAGAAAACTTCGCCCGGGCTCCTACGGGAGCTGGGTTCCGTCCATGACGCCCAGAAAAACTTCGCCTGGACTCCTACGGGAGCCGGGCTCCATCGCCGACATCAGCTACAGGATGACCCCGCCCGGACTCCTATGGGAGTCGGGCTCCACTGACAACAGCAACTGCCGATAAGCCTTGTCCGGACTTCTACGGAAGTCGGACTTTGCCTATGACTTTGATTGCAGGAAGACTTCGCCCTGACTCCTACGAGAGCCGGGCTACTCCAACTTCAGGAGGGCTTCTCCGTTCGGACTCCCAAGGGAGCCGAACTTAGCTCCGACTTCAGCTGAGAAAAAATCCAAGCAAAAAAGGAAAGCAAACAGTGCCCGAAGGCAACGGAAGCTCGGATCCCCGAATTCAAGCCCTAGGAGGGACCTCGGGCCCGAAGGGCCCCAAGCGAACCTGCAACCATCAACGGAATGACAATTGGGTATCTTCGAACGGCGTAAGAGCCGAAAAGGAGCTCGATAAATGACGATCCCACGTGAGCAGAAGAGGTCGTCGATGACCTTGGGACAACGCAAAAAGGAAAAGAAGAAGAGAAGGAAGAAAGAGGAAAGGAAAATGAAGAAGTTCGACAGATAACTATTTAATGCAAAATGCAGACGAGGTAACAAAATCTCTTTTTCATTTAACAAGGGTATACGTTACAGGACCCGGTGGGTCAGGAAAAAAAAAGAGAAGAAGAAGATACACGTCATCGCAAGCCTCGCAAACACGGTTCGGGAAGGATGAACCGGAGGCCGCTCCGAGCTGCAAACTGCTCTTCCCGTCTCTATCCTTCTCAGTCGCATTCTCCAGTGCGTGTAACAGCTCTCGCCCCATCTCGCCTCATTCTATCTCCGAAGTCCCAACCCTAGCGGGAAAAGGATGGGATAGATCCCCGGAGGCGGTAAGGGCAACGGCGGCAGTAGCGAAGACCTGTTTCAAGAAGAACCGGAGTCACCTTGGAAGCGGTAGCGATACCAGAGATGTGCCTCATATCCGAATGCTCCATGACAGCCGCCACCCAAAATGCTCCGGCAAGGTCGGCATGCGCTACTTCCACCGTCCCCGCAACAAGTTCCACTGCCCCACCGTCGACGCCGACCGCCTCTGGTCCCTCGGCCCCGACAGCATCAAGAATCCCGCCATAGTTTATGATGACAGCTCTGCCCTCTTGACCGGTATCACCCCACCTTGCTGCTCCAAAATTTGCGGGCAGAATAACTTCACCGACAGCCCCCGTTATTAAACCCCTGTTGTTGAAGGAATTCTTCCTTGAGCCCCCTTCAAAACGATGGAGATTCTCACCGGCCGCCATTCTCCTCCTCACCTTCCTCCAAGCCCGAGACATCCCCTCAAGAACGGCCTCCGGGGTAGAGGACATGGCGTGGGAACCCTCAGAGAAGAATTGGGGGGCTGAAGAAGGCAAGGACTGGTGCGAGGGAAGCAAGGCTCTCAGGTGAAGGAAAGGCGCCAGAATGAAGCCATGAAAGGACTAGGGGGTTTAAATAGCCGACGGATCCTAGCGCAGTTATGGCAGCGGGTATTCCTGGGCCAACTGGTGCGTGCCACGTGTTGCGCTTATCCCCTTATTCGCTATCGAGGGTTGACCGTTCACAAATTCTCGTGGCACGGCGCTTGGGATCGCATTCCGATGGGGGTTCCGAAAAGACTCTTCAGGTCACCTTCATCGAAAAGCGAGCTCTGACGTATACACATTTAATGCCAAAATATCCGTAGGCGGCGGTGCGCAGGATTCGAAGGGACGGTTTCGGCTGTGCCCATCTCTCTCTCTGTACTTCCTTCGTTTGAAATTCAAACTCGGAAGTAAGGGGATTGGTGTTGGATATAAAAATACCCACAGCCGAAGCCCTCAGCAGAATCAACTACAGAACAGCTCCGTCCGGACTCCTACGGGAGCCGGGCTCCACCGCCGACATCAACTACAGCACAGCTCCGCCCGGACTCCTACGGGAGTCGGGCTCCGCCTCCGACATCGACTACAGCATAGCTCCGCCCGGACTCCTACGGGAGCCGGGCTCCGCTGCCGACATCGACTACAGCACAGCTCCGCCCGGACTCCTACGGGAGCCGGGCTCCGCCGCCGACATCAACTACAGAACAGCTCCGTCCGGACTCCTACGGGAGCCGGGCTCCGCCTCCGACATCGACTACAGCACAGCTCCGCCCAGACTCCTACGGGAGCCGGGCTCCGCCTCCGACATCGACTACAGCACAGCTCTGCCCGGACTCCTACGGGAGCCGGGCTCCGCCGCCGACATCAACTACAGCACAGCTCCGCCCGGACTCCTATGGGAGCCGGGCTCCGCCTCCGACATCAACTACAGAACAGCTCCGCCCGGACTCCTACGGGAGCCGGGCTCCGCCTCCGACATCGACTACAGCACAGCTCCGCCCGGACTCCTACGGGAGCCGGGCTCCGCCTCCGACATCGACTACAGCACAGCTCCGTCCGGACTCCTACGGGAGCCGGGCTCCGCCGCCGACATCAACTACAGCACAGCTCCGCCCGGACTCCTACGGGAGCTGGGCTCCGCCTCTGACATCAACTACAGAACAGCTCCGCCCGGACTCCTACGGGAGCCGGGCTCCACCTCCGACATCGACTACAGCACAGCTCCGCCCGGACTCCTACGGGAGCCGGGCTCCACCGCCGACATCAACTACAGCACAGCTCCGCCCAGACTCCTGCGGGAGCCGGGCTCCGCCTCCGACATCAACTACAGAACAGCTTCGCCCGAACTCCTACGGGAGCTGGGCTCCGCCTCCGACATCGACTACAGCACAGCTTCGCCCGGAGTCCTACGGGAGCCGGGCTCCGCCTCGGACATCGACTACAGCACAGCTCCGTCCGGACTCCTACGGGAGCCGGGCTCCACCGTCGACATCAACTACAGCACAGCTCCGCCCGGACTCCTACGGGAGCCGGGCTCCGCCTCCGACATCGACTACAGAACAGCTCCATCCGGACTCCTACGGGAGCCGGGCTCCACCACCGACATCAACTACAACACAGCTCCGCCCGGACTCCTACGGGAGCCGGGCTCCGCTCTCGGTATCAACTGCTGGTAAGCTCCGTCCGGACTCCTATAGGAGCCGGACTTCACCTTTAACTTTGATTGCAGAGGACTCCGCCCGGACTCCTACGGGAGCCGGACTCTGCCAACGACTTCAACAGCAGGTAGACTCCGCCCGGACTCCTATGGGAGCCGGACTCCGCCAACGACTTCAACAGCAGGTAGACTCCGTTCGGACTCCTACGGGAGCCGGACTCTGCCAATGACTTCAACAGCAGGTAGACTCCGTCCGGACTCCTACGGGAGTCGGACTCCGCCAACAACTTCAACAGCAGGTAGACTCCATCCGGACTCCTACGGGAGCCGGACTCCGCCAACGACTTCAACAACAGGTAGACTCCGCCCGGACTCCTACGGGAGCCAGACTTCATCAACAACTTTAATTGCAGGAAGACTTCGTCCGGGCTCCTACTAGAGCCAAACTCCATCCTCAACTTCGATGGTTACAGACAGACTGCGTCCGGACTCCGTCCGGACCCCCACGGGACCCGGGCTCCACCCATGACCCCAATCGCAAGGAGGACTCCGCCCGGATCCCTACGGGGGCCGAACTCCAGCCGCTGCCGAGCTTCAGCCAGCAGATCGACACTCCCAGGCCACAATCACGACCACGATCCTGCTCCACTTCCTGCGGCAGACTCCGTGCAGCTCCATTATTCTCTGACAGGCTGTATCAACGGCCATGATTCTGCTCCACTCATTGCGGCAGACCCTACGCGACTCCATTATTCTCTGACAGGCTGTATCAACGGCCATGATTCTGCTCCACTCATTGCGGCAGACCCTACGCGACTCCATTTTTCTCTGATAGGCTGTATCAACGGCCATGATTCTGCTCCACTCCCTACGGCGGGCGCCGCGTGACTCCACTGCCTGTAACAGATTCCACGTGACGAGCTACGGTGATAGCCATGACTTCGCTCCACTACTCTTTGCAGTAAGTTCCTCCTGACTGTGGGCGGCCCACTACCTGGCGGTTACAAACATCGCCATCGATCTATTACCTCCCCCGCCTATAAAAAGGGGGACCCAGATACGTTATTCTATAAGCTCATTTCTTATCTCAAAACTCTGCTAAATTCTCCGTTCGAGCACTCCATTCTTGTTGAGGCAGAGAACTGACTTGAGCGTCGGAGGATCTTGCCGGAGCAACCCCACCTCCGATTTAGACTTCCTTTGCAGGTCCCGGTGGCGACCGCGGCTTCCCCGACTCCAGCTTCTCCGACGCAAGCAGATTTTTGCACCAACATTATATAAATTTGTTAGTCATGTGTTATGACTTTGATTGCACTCTAATATATTTTTTAGCATGATAATATGATTGCTATTTTGAATAGTAGAAGTATGCAAATTTACATAATTTATAGTGTATATTTTATACACTTATATAGTTAGGATATGTCGAGATTAGTTTAAAGTCCCTCGTAAAATTATATTAAGTTATAATGTCAGGATTTACTTTTAAATCAAAAATCAAATTCTTAAGATTAATTGGTGTCAAAAAAAGTATGAAAGGTGATTTTCTAATTAGGTCTATATGCTGGCCTGGCCAACTCTGTTGGTGTCTAAAAAAGCTACGGGGAGCCTCCCACCTACTTACCTGACTAATTTGATATCCGTGAATTTTGGACTTAGATTGATTAGTAATGTAGACACTACAAGGGCTTTCTTTCAAACTTGATTGACAGAGTATGTCAAGATCTTAGTGAGCTTGTTGTGCTATCCACAAGGCTTATTATAAAAATTGACATGATGTTGACCAAGTGCATATTGATACTTATGGCATATTTGAATAATATTGCTTTGTTGTGCTATCCATAAGGGCAATATTGTTTAAGTATAACTATATGGGATTGAAGAGTCAACTTAACTAGAATACTATAGTTTGTTGTGCTATCCACAAGACTATATATGATCTAGAGGCCAGAATGAAAGATGTTGAGAATTATAAAAGTATAATTGATAAAGAGTTACCTACTCTTGAACTCATGAATACTTGTTGTGCTATCCATAAGGTATTTGTGAGGAATAGGGATCTCAACCCCACTAAGAAACATCAGTATATTTTTTAATTTTCATATTTAAGAGCTATGAAGTTCGATAAAATAGTGAGAGACACAATTAAATAAAAGTTCTAGTCTAGTTGTAAATATCTTCATGAGTTGTCTGCCTATATTGTGTTCTTGTCATTGTAGATTAACTATACTTATGGCATCCTCATTGTCCCTTAGATGTATCATAGATACTAACAAGTTGACCAGACCCAACTATGTCGACTGATTAAGAAACTTGAGAATTATTCTCACTCAGGAGAAAGTCTCCTATATTCTAGATACACCTGCTCCAGATTCTCTTGGAGAAGATACTTCCGAGGAGGAAAGGGCCACATACAAGATGTAGAAAGATGACAGTGTGACTGTCAAATGTATCATGCTTGCCTCCATGAGCAATGAGCTCCAGAGGCAGTATGACGGCATGGACGTTCTCTCTATTCTCCTTAATCTTAAGGAGTTATATGGGGAGCAAAGTCGAACCGCTCAATATGAGATATCAAAGCAGTTGTTCCGTGCCCGTATGATTGAAGGTTCTTCCATGCAAATGCATGTCCTAAAGATGATTGATTTGATCACTCATCTGGGATAGCTGAGTTTTGCCATGGATGGTGAACTGAGCCAGGATTTGATCCTGTAGTCTCTACCTGATTCTTTTTTTTAATTTGTCATTAATTATCATATGAACAAATTAAACATCCACTTGCTTGAGCTGCTGAATATATTAAAAATAGCAGAGAGCCATTTCAAGAGTGAAAAAGCTCAGGTTCTTCATGTTGATAAGATCAGCAAGAAGAAGGTGAAGAAGGATTCTAAGAAAAAACTAAACCCTAAGGCTGGTATCTCCAAAAAAAAGGTGAAGAAGGTCTCCGCCAAAGGTACTTGTTATCACTGTGGTAAGTAGGGCTACTGGAACAGATATTGCAAGGAGTACCTTGCAATCGTGAAATCAACAAACATTGCTAAAGGTTTGTATATGATACAAACTAATTTATTATTAAGTACTTCAATGTTAGATTCTTGGGTATTGAATACCATTTGTGGTTCACACCTTTGCAAATCATTGCAGGATCTATAGAAAATAAAGAATCTGAATAAAGATAACTTCGAGCTATTTGATGCAAGTGGAGAGTCCATTCAAGTCGAAGCCATAGGAACCAGGGTTTTGAAATTACCTTCAGAAAAAATTTTGGAACTAAAGATCTGTTATTATATTCTAAATATTGTTAGAAATATTATTTCTATACCATTGTTATTGGAACAAGATTTTAAAATAATTGCAAAGAATAATGATTGTTCTATATATTTTCTAATAAAATTATGAAAGTACTTTTATTGATAATGGTCTTATATTTCTTTCACTTAATGATAATATGATGTTGATAATATGAAGAAAAAAAAGAGAGAGGATGTAAATGTCACATACCTTTGGCACTGCTGACTTGGCCATATAAATGAGTCAAAGATTAACAAGGTATACAAAGATAATTTTTTTGATCCTTATGATTATGAATCATATGGAACTTGTGAATCTTGTCTCATGAAAAAAATGACCAAGACTCTATTTACTGGACATGGAGATCGTGCGAGTGACATTTTGGACCTTATACATACTGATGTATGGGGTCTAATATCGATTCAAGCCAGAGGTGGATACTCTTACTTCATCATATTTATTGATGATATGTCTAGGTTTGGATATATATATTTAATGAAATACAAATTCAAAATCTTTGACAAATTTAAAGAGTATCAAAGAATGGTCGAGAAATAAATTAATAAAAATATTAAAGCTCTTCGATCGGATCGAGAAAAAAAATACTTGTCGAGTGAGTTCCTCGATTATTTGAGATAAAATGATATATTCTCTCAATGGACACCTCCTTATACTCCATAATTAAATAAAATTACAGAAAGAAAGAATCACACCTTATTAGATATGGTGCGGTCCATGATGTATTTCACGGATCTTCCATTATCTTTTTGTAGATACGCCTTCGAGGTTGCAGCGTATATTTTAAATAAAGTACCTTTGAAATCTATTTCTAGCACTCCATATGAAATATGAAAAGAAAAAAGATCCAATTTTAAGCATCTTAAGATTTGAGGCTGTCCAGCTTATGTGAAAAATATTGATGGACATAAGCTGGATGCTAGATCAGAAAAATATAGGTTTGTAGGTTATCCTAAGGAGAGTATAGGATACTACTTCTATAACCCTACTCAATAAAGGATGTTTGTTGGTAGGTATGCCATTTTCTTGAAGAA
This sequence comes from Elaeis guineensis, assembly GCF_000442705.2. Taxonomy (NCBI): domain Eukaryota; kingdom Viridiplantae; phylum Streptophyta; class Magnoliopsida; order Arecales; family Arecaceae; genus Elaeis; species Elaeis guineensis. The sequence goes on from NC_026002.2 coordinate 85,034,900, forward strand.
AGAGTTTATCCAAGAAGGAGGCAGTGGGAGGTCTGTTGAACTTGAGAAAGTTCAAAATCTACAATCCATCCAGGATTCATTAGATGGTTCTCAACTAGATGTACCCATTGTTAAGGCACAGCCACTACACACACCTCCTCTTCGAAGGTCGAGTAGAGTGCATAGTATACCACTCAGGTATGAATTTATCATTGAGAATGACAACACAACCCACATCATTGAGAATGATGAGCCTATGACCTATTCGAAAGCTGTCATGAGTATTGACTATGACAAGTGGCTCAATGCCATGAAATCTGAAATAGACTCCATGTATGCCAACCAAGTTTGGACGTTGGTTGATGCACCTGAGGGTGTGACCCCAATAGGCTACAAATGGATCTTCAAAAAAAAGATTGGAGCAGATGGCCAGGTAGAGACCCATAAGGCTACGCTTGTGACAAAAGATTTCAGACAAAAATAAGGTGTTGATTATGAAAAAACCTAAGGAAGAAGTCAAGACTGCCTTCCTCAATGAAAACCTTGAGGAAGAAGTTTATATGACTCAGCCAGAGAAATTTATCTCAAGTGGGAGAGCAAATCAGGTATGCAAGCTGAATAGATCCATATATGGATTAAAACAAACATCGAAGAGTTGGAACATCCATTTTGATGAGACAGTTAAATTATTTGGCTTCATCAAAAATATGGATGAATCTTGTGTGTACAAGAAGAGTAGTGGGAGTGCTATTATCTTTTTGATCTTATATATGGATGACATACTGCTAATTGGAAATGATATCCTCATGTTGCAATCGGTCAAGACTTGGCTATCACAAAAAATTTTTATGAAAGACTTGGGTGAAGCATCCTATATACTTGGTATAAAGATCTATAGGGATAGATCAAAAAAGATGCTATGCTTATCCCAGTCTAGATACATTGATCTTGTGTTAAAGAGGTTCAACATGGAGGAAAGTAAAAGAGGTTACTTGCCCATAGGTCATGGCATACAACTCTCTAAGAAGATGTCTCCTAAGACACCTGAAGAGAGAAATAGAATAAGTTCTATTCTTCATGCTTCGACAGTAGGATCAATAATGTATGCTATGTTATGTACCAGACCTGATGTGGCTTATGCCTTGGACATTGTAAGCAGATTTCAGGCTGATCCCGGAGAGGATCATTGAAAAGTTGTGTAAAACATACTCAAGTACTTAAGAAGAATTAGAGATATTTTTCTAATATATGATGGATCTAATTTAAAACTGAAAGATTATACTGATTCTAATTTTCAATCTGATTCGAATGACAGTAAATCGATATCTGGATATGTGTTCACCTTGTATGGTGGTGCGGTAAGTTGAAAAAGTTTCAAACAACAAACTGTTGCTGACTCAGTCACTAAGACTGAGTATATTGCTTCAAGTGAGGTTGCTAAGGAGGCCGTCTGGATGAAGAAATTCATCACAGAATTGGGTGTGGATCTAGGGAATGAACAATCAGTACCTCTTTATTATGATAATACTGGAGCAGTTGCTTAAGCCAAAGAACCAAGGTCTCATCATAAATTCAAGCACATCGTAAGATGGTTCCACCTCATTCGAAAGATAGTTGAAAGACGTGATGTGATCATGGAATGAGTTGACAATAAGAACAATATAACAGACCCATTCACTAAGGCCTTGTCAATGCAGTAGTTTGACTGCCACCTTGATAGCATGGGTATCAAGTATTGGGACGATTGGCTTTAGTGCAAGTGAAAGATTAAAAGAATTATGCCCTACAAGCCCGTCATATTTGAAATACGATAGGATATTTATTATAATTTATCTTCTAAATTCATGTAATTGATATTAATATTATTAATAAAATTAATATTTTTGATTCATTATATGCTGCATCTTATTAATTTTAAAATTATCATGAACCCCATAGGTCTGGGTAATGATTTTAGGGCCGTGATAAGATCACACCAGTGAGATCTAAATCCTTGATAGTCCTGATTTAAAATATTCTTAGTTCTTGGTACATTGAGTCAGAGATCAATGATATCGGTAAGACTGGCATGTCTTATGTATGCTCAAAAATAAGGCTGGTTGATCTCACAATCACTTGTGTGGTGACACTAATATAAGGATATGGGTGCTCATTAGAGAATGAGTTCACTGAATTGACCTGCAAGAGAATAATCAGATGAAGTCTTATTTACATGTCAACTGATAATTCTCTAGTGGGAGTTGTGTAAGTGATCCTTTGACCTGAGGTCATCATGGTATCTTGTGTACATGGATCCATATTTTGGTTCACTACCTAACTTGATTCTCTGATCCTTGTATGGGATGTTCTGGATATGGTGAAGTGAGCATAGAGATTATGAGTGATCAATAAGGGATCAGTCGCTCCTTATAAGGGGAGCGTACATCCTATGTGATCTCATAAGATGGTGATTCTGGAAGTCTTTGGCCAAAGTAGGATGATAATTAGAAAAGAATTTCTAATATATCATCAACTAAATTATCACCTTTAGATTGAGATGCATAAAGATAAGTGATTGGGTTTGACATATTTTCATACCCACAGCTCATCAGAGATGTTGTTTGACTGAAGGATTGAATTACACGAAACTTACCACTGAAGGATATTTTGATAATTTTTCACTAAAATTTTAAATCTTTCAAGTATTCATGACATATTGCTAGATGTCAATCTTGACTTCTGAACTTAATAAAAATTGAAAGAATTTGATTCTGAAATCAATTTGGAAGAGTTCAAGTTGATTGGGACTCTTCGGGTGATCTAATCTCATCGGATTAGGATTACATCAAAAGTTTGAGTCCACTGCTGGCTAGATTTGGAACCCAATGAATCACGCACTTTTAGATTTGATCTTGATTTTATTTAATTAGAATTTAATATAAATTTTATAGGTTAATTTGATATGCTAGCACATTGTATTAACCCAAGTTCCCAAATTGGTTTGGTTCAAAATATTTAAGCTAACCTAGACCAGTTGGCTTTGACTTAATGGAATTGAGTCAATTTGGATTGGATCTTTATCCAACTTAGACCAATTTCAAGTGAAGAAGGACTCCTCCATATTTACCAAAATCCATATAAAAATATAATTGCCACCCACCTCAAATTAGCGTGAGAAATAAAGAGTCCTTCTTAAAGAAGGCTCTTTATTAAACACATTGCCTTAGTAGATAAATCAAAAATCCTATATTCTAATGTCAAAAATTAATAAAATTTTTATGACATGTAAATAAGGAAGAGTTAATCTACTCCAAGTATTTGAATCATCAAAAATTTACTCAATAAATTTATTTGGCATATGGAAAGTTGGAGCGCCAAAATTTGGCACCCCTGAAGGGAAAAATCGGCTTTTTCCTTGTAGGATCTTTCAGATCTAATGAGATCTGGGGTAGAATATTTCAAAAAAAATTATCTTATGATATTTTAGATCTAAGATCTATTAGATCTAATTCCTATTATCTGATATTAAATCTAAAATTAAATTTAGAAACATGAGGAATAGAGAAATACCTCTAGGGTAACTAGATTACCCTATAGATGATCGCAGCAATGTCCGAGGTTCTAAAATAGCCACGTAGTCACCTGGCCTCTATCAGTATCCACTTGAGTAGGATCTAGATTATCTTCTTCTCATAAATCTTTACTCCAAAAATCAGATCTGGATCTGATCAGGAAGATCTTCAAAAGATCTTTTGAACCTGGAGCAGCAGCTTCTCGATAAATCTCTGTAGCCTTCTAATCAAAGAGCCACCACACCTTGGACAAGCACCAGATGGATGCCCAACCTCTTGGACATGAAGAGGGGAGGGAGAGGAGCAGAGTGGGTATGGAGAAGTGGAGAGGATTTAGGCTTTTACTGGTTATTGAGCAGAGTCTCTTAACCCTAGGCACAGACAGGGTTTAAATAGACCCTGCTGCGCTAAGCAGTGCCACATCATTCGACCGATCAAAAAATTTTAATTAATTTTAAAAAAAAATTAATTGATGGAGTGATATCATCTGATCATATCAGATAAAAATCCTCACAATCTCACCTACTGTTGGTGCCAACACTGGATAAGCACAGTGAGATGGCGCCCCACAGTCCAAGTTGATCAAGGGATCAGAGTCCTCATCTCATGGGACTCTATCCTTATCCACTTGGGGTGCACGCCCAATCTGAATATGGCACCCACTTTGAGGTCCAATTTAGTAGGTGGACACTCCACAAAAAATCTCCAATGACCTCTTGTCAAGTGGCCTTCAGTCCAAGGTCCATGGGTCAATGTTTGACCAATATCCTAAAACGGAAATGGCAGGTGACAGAAATTAGCAGGTGTTGTCTTAAATTCATCTCATGAATTAAGACAAATCCTTTCTAAGTTAGACTGGCTCCAGTCAGACTGAAAGAAACCTTCTCAAGGTTCTCTGGGTGAGTTAAATCACATTTGGCTCAGTCTAGATAGAAAAGATTATACGAGGAGAAAGTTAGGCTCAATCGTGTGCTAGCACGATTTTCTTGAACCAAATTGGATCTAATCCAAATCAATTGAACTGGGCTAGCTCAATTGATGACATCCAGACCCTAATTCTTATTTGTGTGACCTAGTTAGATTCATTTCTGTATGGTAATGAGACATGTTGTGATCTCATCATCGACATCATCGAAACACCTTTCGATGGATCAGAACTCTTCTGATTCAGATAATTAGAATGATCGATCATCAAGATCATTCCAATTGCTCCCAAAATCTACCAGTGACACCTAGCAGTATATGGTGGCAACCCATCAAAAATGAAGACAAACCTCTCGGTGCAGCTATCTATGTGATTGAGTTCTCCTATCATGAGTCCCGACTGAATTAGGGTTAAGGTGAACTCATCAAACCCAACATCAGTCATATGAATCAATCGATCGATCCAAGTCTGATGTGAAATCTTAATGAAAAACTCTTTTCCATTATTTCACTCTGCCATGGCCATGGGCTTAAGGACTCAATCTTTCGATCATTATAGGACTACTCCTCTTATCTACTGAGGTTGATAGATCCTATCTTGGTGCAATCTGGTTTCTACAATGAATATACTACAGCCAACATACACCTCAGGATTTCGAATGGCTAGGAGATCGAGTTATGGTGTAGTCAAACTATAACACACTCAAGGTGAACTGTCGATGTACCTCAGGTTAAAGAACTAGACACATAGCTGCAGCATCGAGCTAATCATCGATGAGAAGGTAGACTTCCTTATGACTGCTCGAGGTGGTCACTCTCAGTACTCTCATTCTCAATGAATACCTATACTCTTGCTCTGGTGTCTCCACATCGTAGATTCAAGACACATCTATCCTAAGAAAGCGATCGTACACCAACCTTCTGGATCGATCACCATCCTCGTGATGATCCTATGGTCAGGAGCTGTTTATGAGTTAGTTATGTAAATTCATGTCTTAAATTTTTAACTTTTGAAAATATGAATTAATATTTCTACTAACTCAAAGGATGTATCACAGACATAATGTATATAATGTGATAGTAGAATAACCCTTTTATTCATTTATAGTCAAAATTATAAATTTGTCCTTATATTTGTACAGGAATGTGTCAGCCAATCTGGCATCTAGGGCACACATCTAACAAACTCCCACTTGACCTAATACCAATTGGCTACATATCTAAGTCCCATCTTCTCAAGGTGGGCTTCGATTTTTTACTGACCTAATGGCTTTATCAGTAGGTCTGCCACATTATCTGTGGAGTCGACTCTCTTAACCTTGACATAACCTTTTTTGAGGTTATCACGGATCAGATGGAATCATCGCTCGATATGCTTGGACTTCTGGTGAGATCTTAGCTCCTTAGCTAGGGCTATGGTGCCATTATTATCGCAGTAAAGAGGGATGGCATCCGATGACATCACTCCAAGCTCTGCGGCAAACTTCTTGTACCAGAATGCCTCCTTCGCAGCTTTCAATTTAGCAATATACACTGCCTCCATGATGGAATCAGCAATCACCGTCTATTTGAAACTCTTCCAGCTAACTGCACCACCATTGCAAATGAACAGACTCCCAGATGTCGATTTTCGATCATCTATATCAGACATAAAGTCTGAGTCTGTAAATCTCAGAACCTGGAGTTCTCCATTTCCAAAGACTAGAAACATATCCTTAGTCCTTCTCAAGTACTTAAGGATACATTTCATAGAAGTCCAGTGCTCTTTGCCTAGATTCGACTGATATCTGCTTGTGACACTCACAGCATGGGCTATATCAGGTTGTGTATATAGCATGGCATACATGAGGCTCCCTATTGCGGAAGCATAAGGGATCTTGCTCATGCATTCAATCTCCTCAGGTGTGCTAGGGCACATCTTCTTGGAGAGATGAATGCCATATCTAAAAGGTACTAAATCTCTTTTGGAGTTTTTCATGCTAAACCTTTTTAGCACCTCCTCTATGTACATCTTCTGTGAAAGTCCCAGCATCCTATTTGGTCTATCTTTATAGACCTTAATACCCAGTATAAAGGATGCCTCTCCTAGATCTTTCATAGAGAACTCCTTAGACAACCATATTTTGACTGAGGTCAACATGGAAATATCATTCTCAATCAGGAGGATGTCATCTACGTACAGTATGAGGAAGACAACTGCGCTCCCACTAACCTTCTTGAATACACATGCTTCCTCCTCGTTCTTGATGAAACTAAATATTTTGATCACATCATTAAAATGAGTATTCCAGCTCCGAGATGCTTGCTTAAGTCCATAAATGGACCTTTGCAGCTTGCAGATCTTGTGATCATTATCACTGGATGTGAAATCAAGCGACTGTTTTATATAGATATCTTCCTCAAGATATTCATTTAAGAATGCTGTTTTCACATCCATCTGCTATATTTCATAATCGAAATAGACTGCAACAGCAAGCAATGTGCAGATAGATTTTAGCATGGCTACGGGCGAAAAGGTATCCTGATAGTCAATGCCTTCGTGCTGACTATAATCTTTCACTATGAGCCTAGCCTTGAATGTCTCCATATTTCCATCTGCACCTATCTTTCTTTTGAAGATCCATTTATACCTAATAGGTACAATACCTTCTGGTGGATCTACCAAGGTCCAGACTTGGTTTGAGTGCATCGAATCAATTTCTGATCTCATTGCCTCTAATTATTTCTCGGAGTCGATATCTGATATCGCCTCATCATAGGTCTTGGGGTCATCACCATGAGCCCAATTTTTCGTGAGGAATATTTTCTCTACTTTCTCTTGTATAGTACCTAAGTATCTTTTAGGAGGATGAAAAACCCTAGTCGATCTATGAGGTGGAAGAGGTTGTGTTAGGACTGGTTCTAATTGATTGGATTCCTCAGGTTCTTTAGCTTGTTGCTCTTGGGAGACATTCTCCTTGAGCTTAATTATTCTTCCAATGCCACCATCTTGAATAAACTATTTTTCAAAAAAAATAGCATGTCGATTCACAATCACATTGTGGTCTTCCGGAATATAGAAATAGTATCCTAATGACTTTTTAGGATATCCTATGAATCGAGTTCTAAAAGACCTGAACTTTAACTTATCCGCCTGCTGTCTCTTGACATGAGCCGGACAATCCCAAATTCTGAGATGACTCAGACTTGGCTTCTTACCATGCCATATCTCATACGGTGTGGTAAGAATGATTTTAAAGGAAATCCTATTCAATACATATATTGCTTGTTGGGAATAGTGTCCTAAAGCCAATCGTCAGCCTGTTGATGGTTGTGCTCTTTCTTGTATAAGTATATAAATTATAAATAAATAAAAGTTATTTTGGTATTTTTCATCATAAATTATTTCATCTTTTAATAAACTCCTGAGTTGTGGTGAAGTCCTTAGGACTATTTAGACTCGACAAAGGAGGATTTGTCATTTAGTCCTTAAATCTGTTCGCGATCAAATGATACGTTGTTACCAAGGACGACAACGTTTATCAAGCATAGGTCGTTGTGTGCCATATGGGTTGGTTATCCTCTTAACCAAAGAGTGTGGAGACACTGGTATGGCATACAGGTGAGATATAAAGGTACATCTGCATTGAACGTGACCGACTCCGGAGCTATTTCTGCTGTCAAGATTTGCTCCGATGGGATATGGGTATTGTTGGGTATAAAATACCCCCTAGCTGAAGTTCGTGATGGGAGTAACCCTCCGGGGATCCAACTGACTTTCAACCTCCGGCAACATCTCTTCAAACCTCCCGGGCGGCCGAGCCTCTGCCACACTCTCAAGTTTTGTCGACGAGCAGGACCCCGCCAGCACCGACCGGATCCTTCGCGACGTCCGGACTCCTACGGGAGCCAGATCTCATCTCCGACTCCAGCTGCAGGTAGGCTTCGTCCGGACTCCTACGGGAGCCAGACTTCATCCCCAACCTCAACTGCTGGAAGGCTTCACCCGGACTCCTACGGGAGCCGAGCTCCGCCCGCGACCTCACTTACAGGTAAACTCCATCCGGACTCCTACGGGAGCCGGACCTCATCCCTGACTCTAATTGCAAGTAAGCTTCGTCCGGACTCCTACGGGAGCCGGACTTCACCCCTGACTGTGATTACAGGTAGGCTTCGCCCGAGCTCCTACGGGAGTCGGATCTCGTCCCCAACTCCGAATGCAGAAAGGCTCCGTCCGGACTCCTACGGGAGCCGAACTCCGCCCACGACTCGAGCTGCAGGTAAACTTCGTCCGGACTCCTACGGGAGCCAGACCTCATCCCTGACTCTAATTGCAAGTAAGCTTCGTCCGGACTCCTACGGGAGCCAGACTTCACCCCTGACTGTGATTACAGGTAGGCTTCACCCGAGCTCCTACGGGAGCCGGATCTCGTCCCCAACTCCGAATGCAGAAAGGCTTCGCCCGGACTCCTACGGGAGCCAGACTCCGCCCACGACTCGAGCTACAGATAAACTTCGTCCGGACTCCTACGGGAGCCGGACCTCATCCCTGACTCTAATTGCAAGTAAGCTTCGTCCGGACTCCTACGGGAGCCAGACTTCACCCCTGATTGTGATTACAGGTAGGCTTCACCTGAGCTCCTACGGGAGCTGGATCTCGTCCCCAACTCCGAATGCAGAAAGGCTCCATCCGGACTCCTACGGGAGCCGGACTTCGCCCATGACTCGAGCTGCAGGTAAACTTCGTCCAGACTCCTACGGGAGCCAGACCTCGTCCCTAACTCTAATTGCAAGTAAGCTTCGTCCGGACTCCTACGGGAGCCGGACTTCACCCCTGACTATGATTACAGGTAGACTTCGCCCGAGCTCCTACGGGAGCCGGATCTCGTCCCCAACTTCGAATGCAGAAAGGCTCCGTCCGGACTCCTACGGGAGCCGAACTCCGCCCATGACTCGAGCTGCAGGTGGACTTCGCCCGGGCTCCTACGGGAGTCAGATTTCGTCCCCGACTTCAACGGAAAGAGGACTCCATCTGGGCTCCTACGAGAGCCGTGCTCCAAGCTCCTCTCAGATGGGTAGCCAGTCACATCTCCCCGTCAAACACCCCAGTCGAACTCCGGCCGATAGGCTTGGACCCCCTAACAGGCCGCAGCAACGGCCACGACTCTGCTCCACCTCCTGCGACGGATTCCACGTGGCCCCATCACTTCCTGATAGGCCGTAATAATGACCACGATCCTACTCCACTTCCTACGACGGATACCATGCGATTCTTCCATTCTCTGGCAAGTCGCGACAACGGACGTCGCTCCGCTCCCCGTGGCAGACTCCACATGGCACGCCCCAGTGATAGCCACAGGTCCGCTCCACTACTCTCTGCAATAAATTTCTTCCGACTCTGGACGGCCCACTGCCAGACGGTTACAGATGTCGCTATCAGCTTGCTGCCCCCTCCGCCTATAAAAAGGAGACCCCAGATACATTATTCTATAAGCTCTCATTTTTACCTAGAAACTCTGCTAAAATTTCTGTTCGAGCACTCCATTCTTGTTGAGGTAGAGAATTGACTTGAGCGTCGGAGGGTCTTGCCGGAGCAACCCCACCTCCGATTTAGACTTCTTTTGCAGGTCCCGACGGCGACCGCGACTCCAGCTTCTCCGGCGCAGGAAGATTTTTACACCAACAGGATTGGCGCTAGAGGAAGGGGTGTGTCTTCGCAGTACCCTTGTTCTTAAAGGAGCGCTCAACGGGACTGCCCCTGGTATTTTTTTTGGTGCCCTCTCCTCCTTCATCCACTTGGTCTTTGCCCGATGCCTCCCCGCAAGGTGTCCATGCGACGATCCACGGCCTCCACGGCCAGATCTCAAGCTCCGACCTCACCTTCAGTTTCCCAGCCACCTCCTCCTCCTCCGGCAACAGCGGTCGGCACGGAGCAATTTGATCTGTTAGCACAGCAGGTCAGGGGCCTCACTGAAGCTGTGCAGGCCATGCAGCAGCAGCAGCCACAGGCATCAGTACGCCTAGAAAGAGCATCATCGGAACACCAGAATTCGGTGGTGGGGCGGGCCACGTGGGCCAGCCACCCCATCTTTCTTGGGAAGACGAACCCGAGGGTGGAGAGCCCTCAATCAGATCATGACTCCACCCTTGGAAGATCCCTACCTCCATTCTGCCAGAGGACCCTCGAGACCCGAAGTCGACAGGATTTTCTGGACTGGAGACTCCAGGAGATGAGCCGACGGATCGAAGAACTCCACCACACTCCCCCCGCTTATGGTGAGGATATTTGCACTGACCCTCCCTTTTCTCAAATGATCATGCAGGAACCGATCCCGCCAAACTTCAAACTCCCCCAGTTCGAAAGCTACAATGGGACTTCAGACCCAGTTGATCATCTGGAGGCCTTCCGGATGATGATGCTGCTTCATGGCGCACCCGATGCCATTCTGTGCCGAGCCTTTTCGTCCACCTTGAAGGGAGCGGTGAGAAACTGGTACTCGATGCTGAAGCCAGGTACCATCTTTTCCTTCGATCAGATGAGCCACCAATTTGTGACCCATTTTGTCAGCAACCGGTGCCCCTGGAAGGGTTCGGAGTCTCTCATTAATATCAAGCAGAGGGAGGGGGAGTCCATCCGGGCCTACATCAACCGTTTCAATATCGCAGCGCTGGAGGTCCGGAATTTGGACCAATCGGTAGCAATGGCCACTCTGAAGGGCGGCCTTCAGAAGAATGACCTTTTGTTCTCCCTGGAGAAGAAGTACCCCAGGGATTTTACTGATTTGTTGGCTCAGGCTGAAGGGTACGCTCGAGCGGAGGAAGCCTTCAAAATAAAGGATGAGGAGACTGCGAGAGAGCGGCAGGCGGGAGACTCGAGTAAGCCTGCAGTCGAAAAAAGGCTGAGAGAAGCTCGGCCGCATTCTCGATCCCCTCCTGGGCACAAGCGTGTCCATACTCCTCCTCAGGTACGTAGGCAGAGAAGTCCGGACCTCAGAGTCCAACGGGGTTCTCCACCGGAAAGATTCCGCAACTATGCCCCCCTCAATGCCTCGAAGACCCAGGTACTGATGGAGGTCAGGGAGCAGCTCCCTAGGCCAGAGAGGATGCGCACACACCCCGGAAAGCGCAACCCCAACAAGTTCTGTCTCTACCATCGTGACCATGACCACGACACGGAGGAATGCATCCAGCTCCGAGATGAGATCGAGGAGCTCATCCGGTGAGGCTGACTTGACATGTTCATTCGACGCCGGCCTGAGGGTGGAGAAGATCGGCCAAGGGCCCTGCCACGACCTGAGCCGCCAAGGAGGGAGGAGCAGCTCGGAGATCGGCCTCCAATCACGACCATCGACTCCATCACCGGAGGCCCTCAAGGAGGAGCAGACCTTCCACAACCATGAAACTCGAGAAATCTGTAAATGTACTACTCACGACTTTACTTTGAATCGAAATTCCTTTCAACTTTACATGTCTTTCCCTTTCGGCAAGGACTTGTTACGATTGGGGGCGACCCCTTCAAACAATTATAACAAGGTCATGTTAGGAATAGGAGGAGAACCTCATCCTAACATGAGTAAAATGAAGGTCCGATTATTTTAAGGTCGGACCGGGGGAGAGGCCCATATAACAGCCCTTGAGCACCCCCACGGCCATGCTAGGGACAGGAGGAGAACCTCACCCTAACATGAGCAAAGTCAAAGGCCCAGTTCTTTTAGATCGAATGGGGGGAGAGGCCCTTCAATGCCCTTACGTGCCCCCACAGCCACGTTAGGGACAGGAGGAGAACCTCGCCCTAACGTGAGCAAAGTCAAAGGCCCGGTTCTTTTAGACCGGATGGGGGGAGAGGCCCTTCAACGCCCTTACGCGTCCCCACAGCCACGTTAGGGCCAGGAGGAGAACCTTGCCCTAACGTGAGCAAAGTCCAAGGCCCGATTCTTTTAGACCGGATGGGGGGAGAGGCCCTACAACGTCCTTATGCGCCCCCACAGCCACGTCAGGGACAGGAGGAGGACCTCGCCCTAACGTGAGCAAAGTCGAAGGCCCAGTTCTTCTTAGATCGGATGGGGGGAGAGGCCAAACAGTGCCCATATGTGCCCCCACAGCCATGTTAGGGACAGGAGGAGAACCTCGCCCTGACATGAGCAAAGTCAAAGGCCTGGTTCTTTTAGACCGGATGGGGAGAGAGGCCCTTGCGACGACCCCTATGTGCCCCCACAGCCCCATTGGAAACAGGATGGGAACCTCGTCCTAACCCGAACCGAGATCGACCACATCAAGGATAGAGGGGGAACCCCATCCTAATGACGACAAGGACCCGGCTGCCCCACGAAATTGGATAAGGGGAGAAGTCCCCTCAATGGCATTGCTACACTTCTACGCGACCCCTTAAAAAGCAAGGGGAGGACCCTCACTCGAAAAGAGGAGGAGAATTGAAAAGGAAAGCGACAAATTACGCCGACAATCGACGGAAAACAAACCACACCAAGGACCTAAGGAACTTCATCTCAACAAAGATGGGAAGTTCCTACCTAACATCCCCGGCCCCTAAGAAAGCTCTCGACACAGGTCAAGAAAACAGCGACACCTTCGAGGCGATGCGGAATCCAGACCACCAAGCTCGAGCCTATGGCCATGGATGACAAGAAAAGCAAATCGGCATGGCAATGATTGGGCACCTCCAGATGACATCGACGTCGGATTAGTCTTAAAGACAAGGAATTCGGCGGACGATAACTTGATACAACATGCGGACGAGGTAACACAAAATTTCCTTTTTATTTCATTCATGAAATATACACTACAAAGCCCGACAGGCTAAAGAAAGAAGAGCAAAACGACAAAAGCAAGACAAAACAACAAAAGAGAAAATGTATGCAGGGAAAGATGGGAGGCCAAAAAGGGCCCTAGGGAAGCCCTGCTCCTTCCGACCTCGAGTTATCTGCTTCACTCCTTATCCAGGACTACCTCAGATTCTCAACTTCCTCTTCTAGCTCTCTCTTTTTCAGCAGCGCATCTTGGAGCGCCCGACGGAGTCGCTGGCTTTCATTCTCTGCCTCTCGATGCCTCTTTCTCAGGACCTCGGATTTCACCTCTGCATCCTTGACGGCTTGCTACTCGCATGCCAGCTGGATCTTCAATTGCTGCAGCTCAACCATCCTCTCCCCAAGGGTGACAGAGAGCCCCTCGACAGTTCTTCTTAGGGACTGGAGCTCATTGGAATCCTGAGAAGAAGAAAGCTGAGCCCTGTTAGCCAGCTGCCCTTGAAGACGGGCGACTTCGTCGGTCGCCACCCTGAGCCTCCCTTTATATTCATCTACCTGCCTGTGCCAGCCGGCCCTATGCACGTCATAGCTCACCTCGGCATCCTGAAGCTGCTGCTGAAGGTCAGAGACCTTCTTCGACCACTCCCGGTCGCCATCGGCCTGGGCCAAGAGCCGGGACGAACTTTTCTCCAACTGACCAATCCTCTCCTGCGCAGCTGACAGTTCCACCCTGAGAGAACTGATCTTGGCAGCCTGAGCCCAAATTCGATCGCTGACGCTCTTCTTATGTTCCTTAAGCTCCCTCATGAAGTCCACCTTCCTTCGGCTGTATTCCATGATCCCCTTCACATGGAAATTTCGAAAGCGGGTGGCCTCCGAGGTGGCTTCGGAATAACCCTTCCTTAACCTGCGAAGCTCGCCTTCCATCTTTTTCGACCCTTTTGTCAACCGAAGAACTTCCTTCTTCAGCCGCTGGATCGTGGACTTCAGTGGAATCCCCTGGAGCAGGGGAAGTGCTTCGGCAGGATACTACCATCGAGAGACAGAAGCGTCAAGGCGCATCCCATTGCAGAAAGAAAAATAAAAAGAGGGAAGGAAGAAAGAAGAAGCCGTCCACGATAAGAAATTTGACTTTATTGAGTGAATATTTCTTAAAGACAAAAAGAAAAGGAAAAATTGCAAAAAAAAAAAAGAAATATATACAAGGTCGGAGGTCTCAGACCTCTGCAGTAGGAGTTGGGGAGCTCGGTGTCCCTGGAAGGGGGGCTGCGGCAGCAGTAGCGACAGGAGAGGGACCGGCCTCATCTTCAAACTCCTCGCCCAAGAAGCTGAGGTCGAGCTCGAGAAATTTTCTGGCCACCTTTTCCTGGCAGAGCTCGAACCCCTTGATGAATGCTTCCTGGCTGAATCGGACGTTCAGGTCTCTCATCTCCCCAGAGGCCTTGAACTCCTCTACCGCAAGACCCCTGGCCTCTGAGACCAGGACCAGAATCTGCTCTATCAAATTGGCGACCTCGGCCTCCGCCTTTCTCACCATCTCCTCCGAGGTCTGCTTCTCTTCCTCCCGGGCCTGCTTTTCTTTCTCTAGGGCCTCCTGGAGGGCAACAACTTCAATGGCCTTTTCTTTGAGGTGAGCAACTTTAGCCCGATGATGCTCCTCCACCTGGATGGCGTCCCTCCTCGCCCGGTTTGTCACCTCGATGTTGGCAAGGAGCTGGTGCCCAATCTGCAAGGGTGGTTAGGGGATCAGAACAAGGGTCGGAAAGCCAATTAAAGGAAGACTTGTTTACCTTGAGAAAGAACCCTAGGGAGTTCCAAACCCGCTGCTCAGGATCGGTGCGGTCGATCCTCTCGATGACTTCAGGCAGAATGCAGCCGTCGATCAACCGCTTGATCAAATCCCTGTCATTGAAGGGATTCTCCAGCTCCTCTTCAGAACCAAGGGACTCCTCAACGATGGCTCGACGGCTACTCCCCCTGCGGGCCACCGACTTCCTCCTCATCCCCCTCTCGACTTCGGGCGCCTCCATGGAATGGACCCCCGAAACGGGAGCCCCAGTCGGCGGACTCCTTGAAGAGGCCCGGGGGGCCGTTGGTTCGGCATCCGAAGGAACGTCGATCGTGAGAGCCGCCTGGACAGGCACGATCGAGCTCGTCTCCTCCACCCTAGCCTTCTTCGCTAATCCGGAGGCCACGGCACCTTTTCTTTTGTGGGCCTTGAGGCCCCTGGCGAGCATCCGTGCTGCTTCGGTGTCCATTCTTAAAAAAAAAATTAATCAAAAATCAGTAATGGGGTGAAAAAGGAAGAAGTGACATGCAAAAAAAAAAAAAAGAGAGAGAGAAGGAAAGAAGGGGGAAGAGAAAGCAAGAAAAAGAAGAAGTACAAAAGAAAAGAAGAGAAAAAAAAAGATGGAGTACTCGCAGGATCCTGGGGACTCAAGCCGATGTTGAATAAAAATTGCTCCCTTAGAAGGTTTGGGAGGGAAGGAGCAGAATAGTCAAGAAGCTTCTGGACGGCCTGAAGGTCGTCCTCCCCCAGACTGGGAGCCCGGCGGACAGAGTCCCTCAGAGAGCCCCAAGGGGGCAGGCCCAGCCTCAAAGTTGGGCAGTGGACGAAGAGGTATTTTTTCTTCCAGTTGTGGATTGAAGAGGGAGCCCCTTTCAGCAACCCCTTCTTGCCGAACTGAGGAGAGAAATACCACCAGTCCTTTGCCGAAGGGTGATGCTTGAAGGTATAGAAGTGCCTAAACAGAGAGAGGGATGGCTGAACCTCGACTACGTGGCAAAGGGAGAGGAACCCTATCAAAAACCTAAAAGAATTCGGAGCAACTGAAGCTAAAGAGATATCTAGGAAGTGAAAAAGGGCGACGACAAAGGATGGGAGTGGAAGTCGGAGTCCGGCACGAAATGCCTCCTGATATAGGCAAAAACGACCGGGTGGGGGGAGTGCTAGCCCGGTCGGAGGGGCCAGGAAGCTCTAGGTCATACTCCGGAGGAACTCCATACTAAACCCTTATCAGTAGGAGTTCATCCGGAGTCAGGGAATAGGGAATAGCACCCGACGCAAAAATCGAGCGAAGCCCGATCCCAGGAGTGGGTTCGTCTATCGGATGGGGCTCCTAGGGGGCTGAGGCGGAAGAACTCCCGAAACCGCTAGAGACGGAGGTGCCGGAAGACATTTCAAACGACTTCAAATAAAAACCCTAAAGATTTTGAGGAAAACAGACGGGACAAGGGGCAAGAGGTTGCGGGAGACCAACTCAGAGGAATGCAACAGAAGAAAATGGAGGAGAAAAGGCCCCTAAGTGGCAGGAAGAAAAGCGAAGGTTCTGGGACTAACCTAGATCACCTTGAAAGACGCAGAGGGGCGAGGACAGGGATGACTCAAAGGATGCCTAGGGAAAAGGAGACGCCAAGGAGGGTCAGGACTCTCGGAGAAAAGGCGGATGCCGATAGGATTTTTCAGGTAGAAAGGCGGGTTTAAATAGACCCTGGGATCTGGTGCCATAATGATCGCGAATCCCCTAGGCCAACCCATGCTCGACACGTGTCCCACTCGCCACGGCGGACGGCTAAAAGTGGCTGACAGCTGACGGGGCCATTACTGCATCGTACCTGGGCCAGCGTACCAGTGGGAATTTCGAAAGGTCCCTTCGAATTGCCCCGATTCGAAAAGACTCCGGCACGCGTGCATTTAATGACAAAATATCTGGGGGTGATCGTGCACAGGATTCAAGGGGATAACTTCGGCTGCAAAAATTTCTCTGTACTTTTTTCATTCGAAATTCGAACTCGAAAGTAGGAAGACTGGTGTTGGATATAAAATACCCCCCAGCCGAAGTTCGTGATGGGAGTAACCCTCCGGGGATCCAACTGACTTTCGACCTCTGGCAACATCTCTTCAAACCTTTCGGGCGGTCGAGCCTCCGCCACACTCCCAAGTTTTGTCGATGAGTAGGACCCCGCTAGTCACGATCGGATCCTTCGCGACGTCCGGACTCCTACGGGAGCCAGATCTCGTCTCCGACTCCAGCTGTAGTAGGCTTCGTCTGGACTCCTACGGGAGTCGGACTTCATCCCCAACCTCAACTACTGGAAGGCTTCACCCGGACTCCTACGGGAGCCGAGCTTCGCCCGCGACCTCACTTACAGGTAAACTCCATCCAGACTCCTACGGGAGCCGGACCTCATCTCTGACTCTAATTGCAAGTAAGCTTCGTCCGGACTCCTACAGGAGCCGGACTTCACCCCTGACTGTGATTACAGGTAGGCTTCGCCCGAGCTCCTACGGGAGCCGGATCTCCTCTCCAACTCCGAATGCAGAAAGGCTCCGTCCGAACTCCTACGGGAGCCAGACTCCACCCACGACTCGAGCTGCAGGTAAACTTCGTCCAGACTCCTACGGGAGCCGGATCTCGTCCCTGACTCTAATTGCAAGTAAGCTTCGTCCGGACTCCTACGGGAGCCGAACTTCACCCCTGACTGTCATTACAGGTAGGCTTCACCCAAGCTCCTACGGGAGCCAGATCTCGTCCCCAACTCCGAATGCAGAAAGGCTTTGCCCGGACTCCTACGGGAGCCAGACTCCGCCCACGACTCGAGCTGCAGGTAAACTTCATCCGGACTCATACGGGAGCCGGACCTCGTCCCTGACTCTAATTGCAAGTAAGCTTCGTCCGGACTCCTACGGGAGTCGGACTTCACCCCTGACTGTGATTACAGGTAGGCTTCGCCCGAGCTCCTACGGGAGCCGGATCTTGTCCCCAACTTCGAATGCAGAAAGGCTCCGTCCGGACTCCTACGGGAGCCGGACTTCGCCCACGACTCGAGCTGCAGGTAAACTTCGTCCGGACTCCTACGGGAGCCGGACCTCATCCCTAACTCTAATTGCAAGTAAGCTTCGTCCAGACTCCTATGGGAGCCAGACTTCACCCTTGACTGTGATTACAGATAGACTTCGTCCGAGCTCCTACGGGAGCCAGATTTCGTCCCCAACTCCGAATGCAGAAAGGCTCCGTCCGGACTCCTACGGGAGCCAGACTTCGCCCACGACTCGAGCTGCAGGTGGACTTTGCCCGAGCTCCTACGGGAGCTGGATTTCATCCCCGACTTCAACGGAAAGAAGACTCCATCCGGGCTCCTACGAGAGCCGTGCTCCAAGCTCCTCTGAGACGGGTAGCCAGTCACATCTCCCCGTCAAACACCCCAGTCGAACTCCGACCGATAGGCCTGGACCCCCTGACAGGCCGCAGCAACGGCCACGACTCTGCTCCACCTCCTGCGACGGATTCCACGCGGCCCCATCACTCCCTGTCAGGCCGTAATAATGAGCACGATCCTGCTCCACTTCCTGTGACGGATACCGCACGATTCTTCCATTCTCTGGCAAGTCACGACAACGGACGCCGCTCCGCTCCCCATGACAGACTCCACGTGGCACACCCCGGTGATAGCCACGGGTCCGCTCCACTACTCTCCGCAACAAATTTCCCCCGACTCTGGATGGCCCACTGTCAAATGGTTACAGATGTCGCTATCAGCTTGCTACCCCCTCCGCCTATAAAAAGGGGACCCCAGATATGTTATTCTATAAGCTCTCATTTTTACCTAGAAACTCTGCTAAAATTTTCATTCAAGCACTCCATTCTTGTTGAGGTAGAGAACTGACTTGAGCGTCGGAGGGTCTTGCCGGAGCAACCCCACCTCTGATTTAGACTTCTTTTGCAGGTCCCGACGGCGACCGTGACTCCAACTTCTCCGGCGCAGGCGGATTTTTGCACCAACAGGTATAACTGTCCCTCTGACCTAAGACAGTCACGGTGACTTGCAAGCAACTCACTGCACTTAGGCACTGGACTATCTGAATTTCTAATTCTGTGATGGAAGGATGCTGGGTGTAGTCAAGTACTTGACTTGTCGGTGCGTGTGTCAAGATGGGATTGACCACTCCAGTTCAGGAGCTGTGTACAGTCGTGTTTCAATTTAGCAAAATCTTGGCCAGAGTAGTCGTAGTGAGGAGTCACAGGACTGTTTGAGTTGAGCACGATTCAGATAATCTGATCAGGGTTGACAGTTTAACCCTGAGTCATCTTAAACACAGGGATCAAAAGGGATGAATTATACAGTAACCATATTCACGTAGGTTCTGAATGTTGCGATTGTGACTATTCGACCTATCTGAATATCGGGTATCATTGCTAGATGGTCACTTCGATTAGTACAGAAATTGGTTCCTGTGCTACTGGCTTAGGTTTGAACCTGTGGGGTCACACTCATTAGAGGTTTCTATCTGATCTGATGGCTGATGAAGAGTCCTAATGCTCATGGACTTTGAGTCCTATGTGTCTAGAAACTCTATGATCGAGAATCAGGATTCTCTAATCATGAGTTCCACATATTTTGGGTACCGGCGTCAAGAGTCCCACTGGTTTGAGATTTTTTGATCAGGGTTTCATATCGATGGACTCTGATGCCTGATTGCCCATCAGATTTGGACTCAATATTTATGAGAGATTTAATTAGTGATTTGATTGTTAATTAACTCAATTTGATTGAGTAATTATTTTTGGATCAAGTCCAATTGAATTGGATTCAGTTGGGTTTGACCTGATTAGGTTAAGTGTTGACCTAATCGCCAAAGTGGTTTGGTCCCTGATCTGATCAGGAGTTGGGCTTAGACAATTCCTGATTTGATTAGAATTTTATTAAGCCTAATTAAGCCTAATTAAGTTGGGTTTAACTTAGTCTAATTGTGCCTAATCTATTTTGATTAGGTTGGCTCAATTAGGTTGAAACCACCTTTTGAATTCTCTCCCTACGCCACCTCACTCATCTGCGCCCATTTGAATTCACGAGAAACAACTTCTCATGAATTTTCTCCCACATAGAAGCCATCCCACGCCCCTTCTTTGTGCACCATTTTGAATGGATAAGGATGAGATTGGTTGGCCATTCAAATTCAAAAGATGTTTGAATTTGAATGGATAACAAATCTCTACGCCCATCCTTTATTTTGTGCGCCCCTTCTTCCACACGAGAAAAAGTTTCTCATGTAAAGTCTCCATGCACAAATATGCCCATGCCCCTCTCTTCTCACACATAGAGTGGATAAGAATGAGTTGGTTGGCATTTGAATTCAAATTTGATTTGAATTCAAATGAGCAACCACTTATCTTTATCCTCTCATGTGGAGAAAATGCTGCAAAGATGTGTTTTGCTCTCTTTTTAAAAGGAAGAGAAGATAGGGCATGCGCTAATCTGATTAGAGAGAAAAAGGGTGCATGAGAAAAGTCTCGTGCGTGAGAAAAGAAAGAAAAAGAAGAGAAAAGAAAAGAAACAGAAAGAGGTGCAGGCTTTTCTGAGAGTACCCTAGGGTTTCTGCCTAGGGTTCGGGAAGTGAGAAAGTGTACTACGAGTATCGTGAGCCTACCAGATCTCAGAGAGAGATTCATCAATCTCTCAAGTACATCTGTTGATGATCTAGAGTATCTAAAAAGTCAGCAGATCAAGATTGAAGGAGTTCGATCAACATCAACCGTCAAAAAGGTTCTGCGACGAACTAGCATTCGTGAGGAGCCGATCAGATCGGGAGCTTCGTGTGGATGATCCACAGAGATCAGACACACTATGTGGCTGTATTGCGATAATCAAACCCTTTCGACAGTGATCAGATTGCGATGATCGACTACCCGCACAAAGGTAATGTGTTCTGAACACATAACAGTAAAATATTTACTGTATAAATTTAAATTTTAAATTTAAATACATGCTCTATATATATCATATTTAGATCCTTGTGTAAGGTTAATACATGTTAGTTAATTAGATTAATTAACAATATTTGCTGTAAAATTATAATTTTGAAAAGATTTTAAAATTATCATTTTACCCCTGCACTAAATTTCACTTCAAATGGTATCAAAGCAGGTTTTAAAATATGATATACATTTGCATGCATAGATTAAGTAGTAATCTAAAAGTTTAAATTTGAAATTTGAAATTCAAAATTTGAAATTTAAAATTTGAAATTTGTTCAAAATTCAAAATTCAGAAATTTGAAATTCAAAATATGAAATTTGAAATTTAAAATTTAAAATTCAAAAATTTAGAATTCAAAATTTGAAATTTGAAATTTGAAATTTGTTTAAAATTTCAAATTTGAAATTCAAAATTTAAAATTCAAAATTTAAAATTCAAAAATTTAAAATTTGAAATTTGAAATTTGAAATTTGTTTGAAATTTGAAATTCAAAATTTAAAATTTGAAATTTGAAATTTGAAATTTAAATTTTAAAATTAGTATATTTAGATATACTTGATCCAAGTAGTAAGTAGTCTAATTGGGTTGGTTGCCATGGTCGTCCGGTCATAGGAGAAAAATAGAGTTTAAAGGTCCTCTCCTCCCATTCGATGTGGTTCTCCTATGACGGTAGGGGTGCCGCTGCAATTATATCCCATGCAGATGAAGCAGCGAAAGGACTTAATTGTAAAGGTTCAATTATGAAATTTATCATGAATGTGTTAGATTAGATCTAAAGGAATATTCATGATTTATTTTGATTGAGTTATTTTCTATTATATAATTAGCAATAGGATTGCTGTTTATGAAATGTGCTGATCCGTTTGTGAAATGAGTCAACACATTTGATGAACAAAAAATAAAACCTTTCAAATTTGAAAATTATTTTTGAAATACCAAATCCTGACCCATCAGCCTAAATACTTAATTAAAAGAATTAAGTATTATCTAGTTGGTCTAGAATTGTGAATTAAGACCTAAGACAATTGCATAAACTTGTGGGTTAATGGGTTAGATGGATTAGATCCATAATTGGGTTAGACCTAAGGTTAGCTTAAAGAAATAGACTAAATTAGAGTAATTGGTCAAATCTAATCAAAAATTGAATTAGATTAGGTCAAGGACACTCTAGACTCAACTCCAATAGTTGTAGTTGAATGGGTCCATTGAAGCGAAAATTTAGTGCAGGGGCAAAATGGTAATTTTAAAACTTTTTCAAAATTACTATTTTACAGCAGAATTATTAATTAATCTCATTAATTAATACTAATTAACCCTACACTAGGATCTAAATATGATACAACAGCATGTATTTAAATTTTAAATTCAAATTTGAATCAGTAAACATTTTACAGTACTGTGTTCAGAACACATCACCTTTTGCGGGTAGTCGATCACCGCAATTGATCACCGTCGGAGGGCTCTGATCGTTACGTCGCAGCCACCCAACTGTCTGGCCTCTGCGGATCATCCACACGAAGCTCCCGTCTGATCAGCTCCTCACGAATGCTAGTTCGTGATTTCACCCTTTTGATGGCAGATGTTGATCGAACTCCTTCGATCGATGTGTGCTGACTTCTCGGATGCTCCGGATCATCTGCACAGTTACTTGAGAGGCTGATGGATCTCTCTCTGAAATTTGGTGGACTCACGACACTCGTGGCACACCAATCTCACTTCCCGAACCCTAGGTAGAAACCCTAGGGTACACACCAAAAACCCTGCGCCCAATTTTCTCTCTTTTCTTTCTTTTTCTCTCGGAAGGTTTTGGACCTTCACCTTGCGCAGAAGCCTTCCTCATGCCCCAAAGTTTCTCTCCTAATTTTTCTACGCACGTCCCACCTTTCTCCTCTTTTTAAAACAACATCGAACGTGTCTTATCCGCGTGAGAGGATAAAGAAAGAGGTTACACATTTGAATTCAAATCAAATTTGAATTCAAACGAAAACCAACTTATCCCTATTCTTTTGGCGTGAGAAGAGAAGGGGTGTGGCTCTTTGTGCATGAAAAAGTTTCATGAGAAACCTTTTCTCGTGTAAGTAATGTGGCGCACAAAATGGATAAGGATGAAAGGGCAAGTGATAAGTTATCCATTCAAATTCAAACATGCTTTGAATTTGAATGGCTAACTAATTAATTTATCCATCCATATGGCGTACAAATGAGGATGTGGGGAAGGGTTTTACGTGAGAAAAATTTCATGAGAAGTTTCTTCTCGTGAATTCAAATGGGTGCAAGGAAGTTGGGTGACGCAGGGAATTTAAAACAAGGTGGTTTGATTCAAATTGAGCCAACCTAGTTTAAAATAGGTTGAGCACAATTAGACCAAATTAAACCCAACATAATTAGGCTTAATTAGGCTTAATAAAATCCTAATCAAATCAGGAATTAACTAAACCTAACCCCTGATCAAATCAGGGACTAAACCACCTTAGCGATTAGGTCAACATTTAACCTAATCGGGTCAATCCAAACTGAATCCAATTCAATTGGACTTGATCCAAAAATAATTACTCAATCAAATTGAGTTAATTAGTGATTAAATCACTAATTAAACCTCTCATAAATGTTGAGTCCAAATCCGATGGGCAATCAGGCATCAGAGACCATCGATATGAAACCCTGATCAAAGAGTTCAAATTTCAAATTCAAAATTCGAAATTCAAAATTTTGACCCCGGTACCCAAAATATGTGGAACTCATGATTAGAGAATCCTAATTCTCAATCATAGAGTTCTAGATAGATAAGACTCATAATCAGCCATCAGATCAGAAAGGAACCTCTAATGTGTGTGACCCCGCAGGTTCGAACCTAAGCCGGTAGCACAGGAACCAATTTCTGTACTAATCGAAGTGACCATCTAGCAATGGTACCCGACGACCGGATAGGTCGAATAATCGCAATCGCAACATTCAGAACCTACGTGAATATGGTTACCGTATAATTCATCCCTTTTGACCCCTGTGTTTAGGATGACTCAGGGTTAAACTGTCAACCCTGATGATATCATCCGAATCGTGCTCAACTCAATTAGTCCTGTGACTCCTCACTAGGACTACCCTGGCCAAGGTTTTGCTAAATTGAAACACGACTGTACAAGCTCCTAAACTGGAGTGGTCAATCCCATCTTGACACACGCACCGACAAGTCAAGTACTTGACTACACCCAGCAACCTTCCATCACTGAATTAGAAATTCAGGTAGTCCAGTGCCTAAGTGCAGTGAGTTGCTTGCAAGTCACCGTGGCGGTCTCAGGTCGGAGGGACATTTATACCCATATCCCATCGGAGCAAATCTTGACAGCAGAAATAGCTCCGGAGTTGGTCACGTTCAGTGCAGATGTACCATTACATCTCACCTGTATGCCATACCAGTGTCTCCACACTCTTTGGTTATGAGGACAACCAACCCATATGGCACACAACGACCTATGCTCGATAAATATTGTCGTCCTTGGTAACAACGTATCATTTGGTCGCGAACATGTTTAAGGACTAAACGACAAATCCTCCTTTGTCGAGTCTAAATAGTCCTAAGGACTTCACCACAACACAGGAGTTCATTAGAAGATGAAACATTTGTGATGAAAAAATACCAAAATAACTTTTATTTATTTATAATTCATGTACTAATACAAAAGGAGCACAACCGTCAACAGGCTGACGATTGGCTTTGGGACACTATTCCCAACAATCTCCCACTTGGCCTAAAGCCTATCGGTGCAGTATCTAATACCCATCTTCGACTTGTAGTCGTTGAACTCCTTCACCGCAATGGCTTTAGTGAATGGGTCGGCCAGGTTCTCCTTCCCGTCGATCTTCTGAAGGTCGACGTCACCTCGATCCACGATCTCCCGGATGAGATGGTAGCGGCGCAGAATATGCTTCGTCCGCTGGTGTGCCTTTGGTTCCTTCGCCTGAGCAATGGCTCCAGAGCTGTCGCAGTAGAGCAGAACTGGACCAACAAGGGAGGGTGCTACTCCGAGCTCGGTGATGAATTTCCTCAGCCACACCGCTTCTTTGGCAGCATCTGATGCAGCAATATACTCCGCCTCGCATACTGAATCAGCCACAGTGTGCTGCTTGGAACTCTTCCAGCAGACAGCCCCACCATTAAGGGTAAAAATAAATCCTGACACACTCTTGCTATCATCTCGATCAGACTGAAACTAGAGTCTGTAAACCCTATAAGTCTCAAGTCCGATTCACCATATATAAGCCACTGGTCCTTAGTATTTCTCAAATACTTCAGGATGGTTTTAACAACCTTCCAGTGATTCTCTCCTGGATCAGATTGGTATCTACTCACTACCCCTAGTGAGTATGCCACATCTGGTCGTGTACATGTCATGGCGTACATGATAGATCCCACTGCGAAGCATATGGAATCCTACCCATACGCTCTCTCTCTTGAGGTGTTGTCGGACAATCCCTCTTCGAGAGAGAAATTCCATGGCCTATCGGTAGATAGCCTTTCTTGGAATTTTCCATGCTGAACCTTTTCAGCATAGTATCAATGTACGTGGACTGGGATAAGCCAAGCAACTTTTTGGATCTATCCCTATAGATCCTCATCCCTAGGATGTAGGAAGCTTCTCCAGATCCTTCATGGAGAACTGTGACGATAGCCAAATCTTTATTCCCTGTAATGCAGGGACATCATTCCCGATTAAGAGAATGTCATCCACATACAATACAAGAAATACTACTGCTGGACCATTAGCCCACTTATAAATGCAGGGTTCTTCTCCGTTCTTAACGAAGCCATACGTTTTGATCGTCCTATCAAAACGTATGTTCCAACTCCGAGATGCCTGCTTAAGTCCATAAATGGACCTCTGTAGCTTGCACACCTTAGACTCATCTGTGGATGTGAACCCTTCAGGTTGTATCATATACACCTCTTCGTCCAGCTCTCCGTTTAGGAAAGCTGTCTTCACATCCATCTGCCAGATTTCATAGTCCAGATGGGCAGCTATCGCAAGCATAATCCGAATGGATTTGAGCATTGCCACAGGAGAAAACGTCTCGTCATAGTCTATACCATAACGTTGACGATATCCCTTGGCAACCAGACGGGCTTTATAGGTCTCCACCTTTCCGTCTGCGCCCCTCTTCCTTTTGAAGACCCACTTACACCCTATGGTTTTACTCCTTCGGGTGGGTCAACCAATGTCCACACATCGTTGACCTTCATGGACTCCATTTCGGATTTCATGGCCTCTAGCCATTTCTCAGAGTCAGGTCTCTGCATTGCATCCATGTAGGTGATCGGATCCTCATCGTTTTCATCAAGTTCGATAGGATCACCATCCCGGACCAAGAAACCATAGTATCTGTCCGGTTGATGTGGTACTCTACCAGACCGCCTTAAGGGTGCATAATCAATGGGCTCCGGATCTGATCTAATCAAATCCGGTTCAGGTTCAGTAACATGTGTCGGTTTTTCCACCTGTCGAACTTCGTCAAGTTGACTTTAGAGGCAACAGTTCCTTCACTAAGGAACTCCTTTTCTAAAAAGATTGCCTTAAGGCTGACAAACACCTTTTGCTCATCAGCAAGGTAGAAATAATACCCTTTGGTCTCTTTTGGGTACCCTATAAAATTACACTTGTCAGACCTAGGTCCAAGCTTGTCTGTAATTAAACGTTTAACATAAGCCGGACACCCCCAAACCCTAAGGTGCGAGAGTACTGGCTTACGTCCTATCCATATCTCATATGGCGTTTTGGCTACAGACTTACTCGGAACTCTATTTAGAAGGTAACAAGCCGATTCGAGCGCATATCCCCAGAGGGAGATGGCAGACCAGCAAACCCCATCATGGATCGAACCATGTCTAACAGGGTCCGATTCCTCCTTTCAGACACACCATTATGCTGTGGTGTTCCAGGAGGAGTCCACTGAGAGAGAATCCCATTCTCCCCTAGATACGTCAGAAACTCATTGGAAAGGTATTCACCTCCTCGATCAGATCGAAGAGTTTTAATACACTTCCCAGTTTGTTTTTCTACCTCATTTCGGAATAGTTTGAACATTTCAAATGATTCCGACTTATGCTTCATTAAATAGACATACCCATACCTAGATAGGTCGTCTGTGAAGGTTATGAAGTAGAAAAATCCACCTCTTGCACTTGAGCTCATGGGTCCACATACATCAGAATGTACCAACCTAAGAGTTCACTGGCTCGCTCACCTTTTCCAGTAAAAGGTGACTTGGTCATCTTTCCAAGAAGACAGGACTCACAGGTTGGAAGTGATTCACAATCACTAACTTCAAGAATTCCTTCTTGAGCCAACCTGTTTATCCTGTTCTTATTGATATGACCTAGCCTACAGTGCCAAAGGTAGACTTCTGACACATTATCTATTCTAGAGCGTTTACCGAATTTTTGAACCACATTAACAGGCTGTGATAGTAAGTAAATTCTATTATTTAATTGTCCAACAAATATTGTAACACCATTCAAAATGATATTGCAAATATTTCTTTTATTAAAAAATCATAACCGTACATGGCCAAAAGGCCTACAGAAATAATATTTAATAAAAAACATGGACAATAGTGACATTCACTCAGAATTACATTACGAGAATTGATTACAAGACTCATGATTCCTAAAGCTAGAACTGAAACTTTGCTTCCATCTCCAACATTCAGGAACCTCTCGCCTTCATCAAATCTCCTACTGACCTGCAGACCCTGCATCGAATTACAAATATGATAAGGGCTTCCGGTATCCAATACCCAGGCAGTAGTATCACAAATCGAAAAGTTGCAAGGAGTTATCATATAATTACCTTGCTTCTTCTTTGGTCTGTTCGGGTCCAGGGAGGCAATGTATTGAGGACAGTTCCTCTTCCAATGCCCGTGCTTCTTGCAAAAGAAGCACTCCGTCTGGCTCTGGTCATGCTTGCGCTTCTTGGTCTGACCCCGTGCTACTGTCCCAGCATGAGATTGCACCTTCTTATTTTTCTTCTTCTTGTTCTTCTTCCCCTTCCCAAAGGGTTGACGACGAGAAGAAGACCCTCCCACTACATTCACCGACTCCTTATGGAGTTGGTGATCCTTCTCAAAGTTCTGCAGCAACCCCAACAATCCGTGGTAGTTTACTGCAGGCTTTGTCATTCAAAAATGAGTAAGGAATGGGAGGAAGGACTTGGGCAAGGAATTAAGGATCGCATCCTTACCGAGCTGCTCATGCAGAGGAAAGCCCAATTTGCTTAGGCGCTCAATCATCTCGATCATATACAGTACATGATCAGTGACTGAGGCCCCATCCCTCATCCGAGCATTGAAAATAGCACAACTAGTTTTGTGCCTTTCAACATCGTCAGGCGTGCCAAAGGAGTCGTTCAACATTTGAAGCATCTCCTGTGGCTGGGCGTTCTCAAACCTTCGGCTGAACTCATCATTCATTGCTGCCAGCATAATACATCGAACGGTGGTGCGATCATTGAGCCACTTCAAGTAAGTGTCTCGGATTGCTTTAATAGTGTTCGGAGCTGGCTCCTCAGGTGCTGGATCCGTTACTACATAAAGGATCCGTTCATGTTCAAGGACGATTTTCAATTTTCGATACCAGCTATCGAAATTGGGTCCCATGAGCTTGTCATTATCTAATAATGACCGGAGCGACAGGGTAGTGGCCATAGCTGCTTAAAGAAAACGAGACCTCTATTAGTACATAAATTAATACTAAAGACTTGGACTTTAGTCTAAAATTTTTCCAATATTTTTACGAACTGGTAGCCTCATCCTCCAATTCGAGGAATTACTTTAATTCCTTAATGGGTACTAGAATCCACACAGACTACACACGAGCCCAACTTTGGTTGGTCAACCCATGTGCATCTATGGGTAGGTTCTTAACCAGTTGTTTCTCTAAACAACTTCTAGTAATTTATTTTGCCCCAGAACCTAATCAGTAGGCTTTGGCCTCCACTGAAAAGATCTGGTTAGGTTCAACCATTAACATGACTTAATTCAGAGAATTGGACCAATAAATGATCAGGCCCGACTTTGGCCGGCCAACCTAACCATCATCAGAAAGACTCAATCAAATTATCATATTATGAATAATAATTCCATTAGCCAATGAGCACCAGGCCTTTGGGCCTCCAATGATCATTGAACTAATGGACTCATTATCATTCACTTAATGGGAGGCTATGACTTAGTTATCATTATAACTTAATCATTTTAGGGACCTAATAATTTTGAGGATTTTATTAAAGAATAGTAGAGAAGAAATCATCCAGCCAATTTCAATCCTCCCACTGACTTCACCAAGTCAGATTAAAAAGGATTTAATTAAAGCTGGCATTAGGAGCACCTAAATCAGTCATACTGATTTACCTAATGACATGGGTGAGCTCTAATCACCAAGTGATCTAATCAAAATCTAACTTACCAGATTGGCCAGGTAAGTGAGATCAGTGGTGGGAATTTGCCATTAACTCGTCAATGATCGAATCAATGCGAGTAGCTCCCACTTAAGAACCACTGGTCAAAACTGCCGAACTTACCTTAGACACCAACCGGTTCATTAGTTTTAATTTTGATCAACTTAGTAAATAGAGCTCCACCGCGTAGCCATGAATTAAGTCCATCTTGGTCTAGTTAAAGACATGGACCCATTCAACTACAACTATTGAAGTTGAGTCTAGAGTATCCTTGACCTAATCTAATTCAACTTTTGATTAGATTTGACCAATTACTCCAATTCGTCCATTTTTTAAACTAACCTTAGGTCTAACCCAATTATGGACCTAATTCATCTAACCCATTGACCCAAAAGTTTATGCAATTGTCTTAGGTCTTAATTCACAATTCTAGACCTACTAGACAACACTTAATTCTTTTAATTAAGTACTTGGGCTGATGGGTCAGGGTTTGGCATTTCGAAAACAATTTTCAAATTTGAAAGATTTTATTTTCTGTTCACCAAATGTGTTAACTCATTTCACAAACGGGTCAGCACATTTCATAAACAGCAATTCTATTGCTCATTTCATAACAGAAAATAACTCAAAATAAATCATAAATTTTCTTTTAGATCTAATCTAACATATTCATGATAAATTTTTTAATTAAGTCCTTTCGCTGCTTCATCGGCATGGGATATAATTGCATCGGCACCCCTACCGTCATAGGAGACCCCATCGAATGGGAAGAGAGGGCCTTTAAACCCTACTTTTCTCCTATGACCGGACGGCCATGGCAACCAACCCAATTAGATTACTTGCTACTTGGATCAAGTATATCTAAATATATAAATTGCAAAATTTAAATTTTGAATTTCAAATTTCAAATTTCAAATTTTAAATTTCAAATTTGAGATTTCAACCAAATTTCAAATTTCGAATTTTCAATCTTTGAATTTTAAATTTTGAATTTTGAATTTCAAATTTCGAATTTCAAATTTCAAATTTCAAATTTCAAATTTGAGATTTCAACCAAATTTTAAATTTCAAATTTTGAATTTTGAATTTCAAATTTCAAATTTCGAATTTCAAATTTCAAATTTCAAATTTGAGATTTCAACCAAATTTCAAATTTCAAATTTTGAATTTCAAATTTGAAACTTCTAACAAATTTCAAATTTTAAATTTCAAATCTTTTTGAATTTTGAATTTTGAATTTTGAATTTCAAATTTAAACTTATAGATTATACCTTAATCTATGCATGCATATGTATATCATATTCTAGAACCTACTCTGATACCAATTGAAGCGAAAGTTTAGTGCAGGGGCAAAATGGTAATTTTAAAACTTTTTTAAAATTACTATTTTACAGCGGAATTATTAATTAATCTCATTAATTAATACTAATTAACCCTACACTAGGATCTAAATATGATACAACAGCATGCATTTAAATTTGAAATTCAAATTTGAATCAGTAAACGTTTTACAGTACTGTGTTCAGAACACATCACCTTTTGCGGGTAGTCGATCACCGCAATTTGATCACCGTCGGAGGGCTCTGATCATCACATCATAGCCACCCAACTGTCTGGCCTCTGCGGATCGTCCACACGAAGCTCCCGTCTGATCAGCTCCTCACGAATGCTAGTTCGTGATTTCACCCTTTTGATGGTAGATGTTGATCGAACTCCTTCGATCGATGTGTGCTGACTTCTCGGATACTCTGGATCATCTGCACAGTTACTTGAGAGGCTGATGGATCTCTCTCTAAAATTTGGTGAACTCACGACACTCGTGGCACACCAATCTCACTTCCCGAACCCTAGGTAGAAACCCTAGGGTACACACCAAAAACCCTGCGCCCAATTTTCTCTCTTTTCTTTCTTTTTCTCTCGGAAGGTTTTGGACCTTCACCTTATGCAGAAGCTTTCCTCACACCCCAAAGTTTCTCTCCTAATTTCTCTACGCACGTCCCACCTTTCTCCTCTTTTTAAAACAACGTCGAACGTGTCTTATCCGCATGAGAGGATAAAGACAAGAGGTTACACATTTGAATTCAAATCAAATTTGAATTCAAACGAAAACCAACTTATCCCTATCCTTTTGGGCGTGAGAAGAGAAGGGGCGTGGCTCTTTGTGCATGAAAAAGTTTCACGAGAAACCTTTTCTCGTGTAAGTAATGTGGCGCACAAAATGGATAAGGATGAAAGGGCAAGTGATAAGTTATCCATTCAAATTCAAACATGCTTTGAATTTGAATGGCTAACTAATTAATTTATCCATCCATATGGCACACAAATGAGGACATGGGGAAGGGTTTTACGTGAGAAAAATTTCATGAGAAGTTTCTTCTCGTGAATTCAAATGGGTGCAAGAAAGTTGGGTGACGCAGGGAATTTAAAACAAGGTGGTTTGATTCAAATTGAGCCAACCTAGTTTAAAATAGGTTGAGCACAATTAGACCAAATTAAACCCAACATAATTAGGCTTAATTAGGCTTAATAAAATCTTAATCAAATCAGAATTAACTAAACCTAACCCCTGATCAAATCAGGGACTAAACCACCTTAGCGATTAGGTCAACATTTAAGCTAATCGGGTCAATCCAAACTGAATCCAATTCAATTGGACTTGATCCAAAAATAATTACTCAATTAAATTGAGTTAATTAGTGATTAAATCACTAATTAAACCTCTCATAAATGTTGAGTCCAAATCCGATGGGCAATCAGGCATCAGAGACCATCGATATGAAACCTTGATCAAAGAGTTCAAATTTCAAATTCAAAATTCGAAATTCAAAATTTTGACCCCGGTACCCAAAATATGTGGAACTCATGATTAGAGAATCCTAATTCTCAATCATAGAGTTCCAGATAGATAAGACTCATAATCAGCCATCAGATCAGAAAGGAACCTCTAATGTGTGTGACCCCGCAGGTTCGAACCTAAGCCGGTAGCACAGGAACCAATTTCTGTACTAATCGAAGTGACCATCTAGCAATGGTACCCGACGACCGGATAGGTCGAATAATCGCAATCGCAACATTCAGAACCTACGTGAATATGGTTACCGTATAATTCATCCCTTTTGACCCCTGTGTTTAGGATGACTCAGGGTTAAACTGTCAACCCTGATGATATCATCCGAATCGTGCTCAACTCAATTAGTCCTGTGACTCCTCACTAGGACTACCCTGGCTAAGGTTTTGCTAAATTGAAACATGACTGTACACAGCTCCTAAACTGGAGTGGTCAATCCCATCTTGACACACGCACCGACAAGTCAAGTACTTGACTACACCCAGCAACCTTCTGTCACTGAATTAGAAATTCAGGTAGTCCAGTGCCTAAGTGCAGTGAGTTGCTTGCAAGTCACCGTGGCAGTCTCAGGTCGGAGGGATATTTATACCCATATCCCATCGGAGCAAATCTTGACAGCAGAAATAGCTCCGAAGTTGGTCACGTTCAGTGCAGATGTACCATTACATCTCACCTGTATGCCATACCAGTGTCTCCACACTCTTTGGTTATGAGGACAACCAACTCATATGGCACACAACGACCTATGCTCGATAAATATTGTCGTCCTTGGTAACAACGTATCATTTGGTCGCGAACATGTTTAAGGACTAAACGACAAATCCTCCTTTGTCGAGTCTAAATAGTCCTAAGGACTTCACCACAACACAGGAGTTCATTAGAAGATGAAACATTTGTGATGAAAAAATACCAAAATAACTTTTATTTATTTATAATTCATGTACTAATACAAAAGGAGCACAACTGTCAATAGGCTGACGATTGGCTTTGGGACACTATTCCCAACATCCATGTCTTTAACTAGACCAAGATGGACTTAATTCATGGCTACGTGGTGGAACCCTATTTACTAAGTTGATCAAATTAAAACTAATGAATCGGTTGGTGTCTAAGGTAAGTACGGTAATCTGACCAGTGGTTTTTAAGTGGGAGCTACTCGCATTGATTCGATCTCTGACGAGTTAATGGCTTATCCTCACCACTGATCTCACTTACCTGGCCAACCTGGTGAGTTAGGTTTTGATTAGATCACTTGGTGATTAGGACTCACCCATGTCATTAGGTAAATCAATGTGACTGATTTAGGTGCTCCTAATGCCGGCTTTAATTAAATCTTTTTTAATCTGACTTGGTGAAGTCAGTGGGAGGATTGAAATTGGCTGGATAATTTCTTCTCTTCTATCCTTTAATAAAAATCCTCAAAAAGTATTAAGTCCCTAAAATGATTAAGTTATAGTGATAACTAAGTCATAGCCTCCTATTAAGTGAGTGATAATGAGTCCATTAGTTTAATAATCATTGGAGGCCCAAAGGCCTGGTGCTTATTGACTAATGGAATTATCATTCATAATATGATAATTTGGTTGAGTCTTTCTGATGGTGGTTAGGTTGGTCGGCCAAAGTCGGGCCTGATCATTTATTGATCCGATTCACCAAATCTAATCATGTTAATGGTTGGACCTAACCAGATCTTTTCAGTGAAAGCCAAAGCCTACTGATTAGGTTCTGGGGCAAAATTAATTACTAAAAGTTGTTTAGAGAAACAACTGATTATGAACCTACCCATAGATGCACATGGGTTGACCAACCAAAGTTGGGCTGTGTGTAGTCTGTGTGGATTCTAGTACCCACTAAGGAATTAAAGTAATTCCTCGAATTGAAGGTTGAGGCTATCAGTTCGTAAAAATACTGAGAGAAACTTTAGACTAAAGTCCAAGTCTTTAGTATTAATAATTTATATACTAATAGAGGTCTGATTTTTCTTTATGCAGCTATGGCCACTACCCTGTCACTCCGATCATTATTAGATAATGATAAGCTCATGGGATCTAATTTCGATAGCTGGTATCAAAAATTAAAAATCATCCTTGAGCATGAGCAGATCCTTTATGTAGTAATGGATCCGGCACCTAAGGAGCCAGCCCCGAACGCTAGAGGGGCGGTCTGAGACACTTATCAGAAGTGGCTCAACGACCGCACCACCGTTCGGTGCATAATGCTGGCGGCAATGAATGATGAATTCAGCCGTAGGTTCGAGAACGCCCAGCCGCAGGGGATGCTTCAAATATTGAACGACTTCTTTGGCACGCCTGATGATGTTGAAAGGCACAAAACTAGTTATGTCATTTTCAATGCTCAGATGAGGGATGGGGCCTCAGTCACCGATCATGTACTGTACATGATCGAAATTATTGAGCGCCTAAGTAAACTGGGCTTTCTCTTGCACGAGCAGCTCGCTAAGGATGCGATCCTTAATTCTTTGCCCAAGTCCTTCCTCCCCTTCCTTACTCATTTTCGGATGACAAAGCCTGCAGTGAACTATCACGGCTTGTTGGGGTTGCTGCAGAACTTTGAGAAGGACCACCAGCTCCATAAGGAGTTGGTGAATGTTGTGGGAGGGTCTTCTTCTGGTCGTCGACCCTTTAAAAAAGTGAAGAAGAACAAGAAGAAGAAGAACAAAAAGGTGCAGCCGCATGCTGGGACGTCAGCACAGGGTCAGATCAAGAAGCGCAAGTCCGACTAGAGCCAGATGGAGTGCTTTTTTTGCAAGAAGCAGGGGCACTGGAAGAAGAACTGTCTTCTATACATTACCTCCCTGGACCCGAACAAGCCGAAGAAGAAGCAAGATAATTATATGATAACACCTTGCAACTTTTTCATTTGTGATACTACTACCTGGGTATTGGATACCGGAAGCCCTTATCATATCTGTAATTCGATGCAGGGTCTGCAGGTCAGTAGAAGATTTGATGAAGGTGAGAGGTTCCTGAACATTGGAGATGGAAGCAAAGTTCTAGTTCTAGCTTTAAGAATTATGAACCTTGTAATCAATTTTCGTAATGTAATTTTGAGTGAATGTCACTGTTATCCAAATTTTTTATTAAATATTATTTCTGTAGGCCTTTTGGTCATGTACAGTTATGACTTTTTAATAAAAAAAAATATTTGTAATATCATTTTGAATGGTGTTATAATATTTATGGATAACTAAATAATAGAATTTACTTACTATCACAGCCTGTTAATGTGGTTCAAACCTCCGATAAACGTCCTAGAATGAATAATGTGTCAGAAGTCTACCTTTGGCACTATAGGCTAGGTCATATCAATAAGAACAGGATAAACAGGTTGGCTCAAGAAAGAATTCTTGAAGTTGGTGATTGTAAATCACTTCCAACCTGTGAGTCCTGTCTTCTTGGGAAGATGACCAAATCATCTTTTACTGGAAAAGGTGAGCGAGCTAGTAAACTCTTGGGTCTGATATATTCTGATGTATGTGGACCCATGAGCTCAAGTGCAAGAGGTGGATATTTCTACTTCATAACCTTCACAAACGACCTATCAAGGTATGGGTATGTCTACTTAATAAAGCATAAGTCAGAGTCGTTTAAAATGTTCAAACTATTTCGAAATGAGGTAGAAAAATAAACTGGAAAGTGTATTAAAACTCTTTGATCTGATCGAGGAGGTGAATACCTTTCTAATGAGTTTCTGACATATCTTGGGGAGAATGGGATTCTCTCTCAGTGGACTCCTCCTAGAACACCACAGCATAATGGTGTATCTGAAAGGAGGAATCGACCTTGTTGGACATGGTTCGATCCATGATGGGGTTTGCTGGTCTGCCGATCTCCCTCTGGGGATATGCACTCGAATCGGCTTGTTACCTTCTAAATAGGGTTTCGAGTAAGTCTGTAACCAAAATGCCATATGAGATATGGATAGGACGTAAGCCAGTACTCTCACACCTTAGGGTTTGGGGGTGTCCGACTTATGTTAAACGTTTAATTACAAACAAGCTTGGACCTAGGTCTGAAAAGTGTTATTTCATAGGGTACCCAAAAGAGACCAAAGGGTATTATTTCTACCTAGCTGATGAGCAAAAGATGTTTGTCAGCCTTAAGGCAATCTTTTTGAAAAAGGAGTTCCTTGGTGAAGGGACTGTTGCCTCTAAGGTCGAACTTGAGGAAGTTCGACAGGTGGAAACACCGACACAAGTAGCTGAACCTAAATCGGATTTGGTTAGATCAGATCCGGAGCCCATTGTTCCTGCACCCTTAAGGCAATTTGGTAGAGTACCACGTCAATCGGATAGATACTATGGTTTCTTAGTTTGGGATGGTGATCCTGTCGAACTTGATGAAAACGATGAGGATTCGATCACCTACATAGATGCAATGTAGAGACCTAACTCTGAAAAATGGCTAGAGGTCATGAAATCCGAAATAGAGTCCATGAAGGTCAACGATGTGTGGACATTGGTTGACCCACCCGAAGGAGTAAAACCCATAGGGTGTAAGTGGGTCTTCAAGAGGAAGAGGGGTGCAGACGGAAAGGTGGAGACCTATAAAGCCCATCTGGTTGCCAAGAGATATCATCAACATTATGGTATAGACTATGACGAGACATTTTCTCCTGTGGCAATGCTCAAATCCATTCAGATTATGCTTGCGATAGCTGTCCATCTGGACTATAAAATCTGGCAGATGGATGTGAAGACAACTTTCTTAAATGGAGAGTTGGACAAAGAGGTGTATATGATACAACCTGAAGGGTTCACATCCACAGATGAGTTTAAGGTGTGCAGGCTACAAAGGTCCATTTATGGACTTAAGCAGGCATCTCGGAGTTGGAACATACATTTTGATAGGACGATCAAGACGTATGGCTTCGTTAAGAATAGAGAAGAGCCCTGCATTTATAAGTGGGCTAATGATCCAGTAGTGGTATTTCTTGTATTGTATGTGGATGACATTCTCTTAATCGAGAATGATATCCCTGCATTACAGGGAATAAAGATTTGGCTGTCGTCATAGTTCTCCATGAAGGATCTGGGAGAAGCTTCCTACATCCTAGGGATGAGGATCTATAGGGATAGATCTAAAAGGTTGCTTGGCTTATCCCAGTCCACATACATTGATACTATGCTGAAGAGGTTCAGCATGGAGAATTCCAAGAAAGGCTATCTACCGATAGGCCATGGAATTTCTTTCTCGAAGAGGGATTGTCCGACAACACCTCAAGAGAGAGAGCATATGGGTAGAATTTTATATGCTTCGACAGTGAGATCTATCATGTACACCATAACATGTATACGACCAGATGTGGCATACTCATTAGGGGTAGTGAGTAGATACCAATCTGATCCAGGGGAGAATCACTGTAAGGTTGTTAAAATCATCCTGAAGTATTTAAGAAATACTAAGGACCAGTGGCTTGTTTATGGTGAATCGGACTTGAGACTTATAGGGTTTACAGACTCTAGTTTTCAGTCTGATCACGATGATAGCAAAAGTATGTCGGGATTTATTTTTACCCTTAATGGTGGAGCTGTCTGCTGGAAGAGTTCCAAGCAGCACACTGTGGCTGATTCAGTTTGTAAGGCAGAGTATGTCGCTGCATCAGATGCTGCCAAAGAAGTGGTGTGGCTGAGAAAATTCATCACCGAGCTTGGAGTAGCATCCTCCCTTGTTGGTCCAGTTCTGCTCTACTGTGACAGCTCTGGAGCCATTGCTCAGGTGAAGGAACCGAAGGCACACCAATGGACGAAGCATATTCTGTACCGCTATCATCTCATTCGAGAAATCATGGATCGAGGTGACGTTGACCATCAAAAGATTGACGGAAAGGAGAACCTAGCCGACCCATTCACTAAAGCCATTATGGTGAAGGAGTTTGATGGCTTCAAGTCGAAGATGGGTATTAGATATTGCAGCGATTGGCTTTAGGCCAAGTGGAAGATTGTTGGGAATAGTATCCCAAAGTCAATCGTCAGCTTGTTAATGGTTATGCTCTTTTTTATATTAGTATATGAATTATAAATAAATAAAAAATATTTTGACATTTTTCATCACAAATTATTTCATCTTCTAATGAACTCCTGAGTTGTGGTGAAGTCCTTAGGACTATTTAGACTCGACAAAGGAGGATTTGTCGTTTAGTCCTTAAACCTGTTCGCGATCAAATGATACGTTGTTACCAAGGACGATAACGTTTATCAAGCATAGGTCATTGTGTGCCATATGGATTGGTTGTCCTCTTAACCAAAGAGTGTGGAGACACTGGTATGGCATACAGGTGAGATATAAGGGTACATCTGTACTGAACGTGACCGACTCTGGAGCTATTTCTGTTGTCAAGATTTACTCTGATGGGATATGGATATAACTGTCCCTTCGACCTGAGATAGCCACAGTGACTTGCAAGCAACTCACTACACTTAGGCACTGGACTACCTGAATTTCTAATTCAGTGATGGAAGAATGCTGGGTGTAGTCAAGTACTTGCCTTGTCGGTGCATGTGTCAAGATGGGATTGACCACTCCAGTTCAGAAGCTGTGTACAGTCATGTTTCAATTTAGTAAAATTTTGGCTAGGGTAGTCCTAGTGAGGAGTCACAGGACTGTTTGAGTTGAGCATGATTTGGATGATCTGATCAGGGTTGACAGTTTAACCCTGAGTCATCCTAAACACAGGGGTCAAAAAGGATGAATTATATAGTAACCATATTCACGTAGGTTCTGAATGTTGCGATTGTGACTATTTGATCTATCTGAATATCGGGTACCATTGCTAGATGGTCACTTCGATTAGTACAGGAATTGGTTCCTGTGCTACCGGCTTAGGTTCGAACCTATGGGGTCACACACATTAGAGGTTCCTATCTGATCTGATGGCTGATGAAAAGTCTTAATGCTCATGGACTTTGAGTCCTACATGTCTAGGAACTCTGTGATCGAGAATCAAGATTCTCTAATCATGAGTTCCACACATTTTGGGTACCGGGGTCAAGAGTCCCACTGGTTTGAGATTTTTTGATCAGGATTTCATATCGATGGACTCTGATGCCCGATTGCCCATTAGATTTGGACTCAATATATATGAGAGGTTTAATTAATGATTTGATCACTAATTAACTCAATTTGATTGAGTAATTATTTTTGGATCAAGTCCAATTGAATTGGATTCAGTTGGGTTGGACCCGATTAGGTTAAGTGTTGACCTAATCGCCAAGGTGGTTTGGTGCCTGATCTGATTAGAGGTTGGGCTTAGTCAATTTTTGATTTGATTAAGATTTTATTAAGCCTAATTAAGCCTAATTAAGTTATATTTAACTTATTCTAATTGTGCCTAACCTATTTTGATTAGGTTGCTCAATTAGGTTGAAACCACCTTTTGAATTCTCTCCCTGCGCCACCTCACTCATCTGCGCCCATTTGAATTCACGAGAAACAACTTCTCATGAATTTTCTCCCACACAGAAGCCATCCCATGCCCCTTCTTTGTGCACCATTTTGAATGCATAAGGATGAGATTGGTTGGCCATTCAAATTCAAAAGATGTTTGAATTTGAATGGATAACAAATCTCTGTGCCCACCCTTTATTTTGTGCGCCCCTTCTTCCACACGAGAAAAGGTTTCTGGTGTAAAGTCTCCACACACAAATATGCCCATGCCCCTCTCTTCTCACGCATAGAGTAGATAAGAATGAGTTGGTTGGCATTTGAATTCAAATTCAATTTGAATTCAAATGAGCAACCACTTATCTTTATCCTCTCACGCGGAGAAAACGCTGCAAAGATGTGTTTTGCTCTCTTTTTAAAAGGAAGAGAAGATAGGGCATGCGCTAATCTGATTAGAGAGAAAAAGGGTGCATGAGAAAAGTCTCGTGCATGAGAAAAGAAAGAAAAAGAAGAGAAAAGAAAAGAAACAGAAAGAGGTGCAGACTTTTCTAAGAGTACCCTAGGGTTTCTGCCTAGGATTCGGGAAGTGAGAAAGTGAGCTACGAGTGTCGTGAGCCCACCAAATCTCAGAGAAAGATTCATCAACCTCTCAAGTATATCTACTGATGATTCAAAGTGTCTGAAGAGTCAGCAGATTAAGATTGAAGGAGTTTGATCAACATCGACCATCAAAAGGGTTCTGCGACGAACTAGCATTCGTGAGGAGAGATCAGACCGAAAGCTTCGTGTAGATGATCCGTAGAGGCCAGACACACTGTGTGGCTATGTTGCGATGATCGGACCCTTTCGATGGTGATCAGATTACGGCGATCGACTACCCGCACAAAGGTAATGTGTTCTGAACACATAACAGTAAAATATTTACTGTATAAATTTAAATTTCAAATTTAAATGCATGCTCTATATATATCATATTTAGATCCTTGTGTAGGGTTAATACATGTTAGTTAATTAGATTAATTAATAATTTTTGCTATAAAATTATAATTTTGAAAAAATTTTAAAATTACTGTTTTACCCTTGCACTAAATTTCACTTCATTATTGTCATGAGATAATATCCCCAAAGAAACTCAGGGAGGTCCGTGAAGCTCATCATAGAATGGACCATATCTAATAGGGTCCGATCCTCCGTTCTGAAACTCTGTTGAGTTGTGGCGTTCCAGGTGGAGTCCATTGAGAGACTATGCCATTGTCCTTAAGATAGTCTAGGAATTTCTGACTAAGGTATTCACCTCCTCGATTTGATCGAGGAACCTTAATGGGTTTTTTTATTTATTTTTCTACCTCATGTCTGAATTCTTTAAACTTTTCAAAGGCTTCAGATTTGTGTTTCATTAGAAACACATATCCGTACCTAGACATATCATCGGTGAAGGTAATGAAGTAGACATAGTTATCTCTAGCCGGCACATCAAATGGGCCGCATACATCGGTATGTACTAGGGCAAGTAGGTCTGTGGCCCTTTTTTCATGTCCTGTAAAAGGGAGCTTGGTCATTTTGCCTTCAAGGCATGATTCGTAAACTGAATATGACTCGAAAGTCAACGGACTCAATAGCCCGAATTTCTCTAATTTGTTAACCCTGTCTTTCGCTATATGACCTAGCCTTAGGTGCCACAGATACCTATCATTTAGACTATCTCTAGGCCTTTTAAGTCCTAT
The DNA here is from genome assembly GCF_000442705.2 of Elaeis guineensis. Taxonomy (NCBI): domain Eukaryota; kingdom Viridiplantae; phylum Streptophyta; class Magnoliopsida; order Arecales; family Arecaceae; genus Elaeis; species Elaeis guineensis. Next base: position 85,076,275 of record NC_026002.2, read on the forward strand.
GGCATTCATATTTTGCTCGATATGAAATACAGATACATCAATATGTAGCTGATAGAGACCATTAATAAGAAAATCATTTGCAACTTTATTAGTTTCACAAAATTTGTTATAATGATTCTTATGAAAGCTAATCACATAGCCTTCTTGTGCTAAACATGAACCAGAAATCAAATTCCTGCTTGCTGCAGGCACATAATAACAATCTCAAAGAACTAAATCTAATCCTAACGGTAATCGCAGAGGGTAGGTTCCCACGGCCACAGCAGCAACTCTTGCTCCGTTTCCGACGTGTAGGATCATATCCCCATCCCTCAGCCTCCTGCTCTCCTCAAGACCCTGCGTAGAAGTGCATAAATGAGCACTAGAACCAGAGTCAAGTACCCAACTGGATGTAGAAGAAACTGTAAGATTAGATTCTATAACGAGCATACCTCCAGAAGGATCATCCTTCTTGTTCTTCAGGGTGGTCAGGTACTGAGGACAGTTCCACTTTCAATGGCTGTCTGAATTACAGTGAAAATATTTTCTCTTTTCAGCAACCTTCTTCTTCGGTTCTATCTTCTTCTTCTTTCCATCCACCTTCTACTTCTTCGCAGACTTCTTCTTCTTTCTAAAAAATTTTCTCTTGGAAGAAGTCCACTCCACAGTAAGGACTGAGCCTTTTGAACCTTTCAAAGAAAGCTCAACTGTAACCGACATGTTCATTAACTCAGCTAAGGTACACTGCATCTTGTGCATATGGAAGTTCATGATGAACTGACCATATGCATTAGACAAGGACTGAAGGATCACATCAATCTGAAAATCTCTGTCTAAGATGTCACCGAGCTTCTCAAGCTCCTCAAGGTCCTTGATCATTGACAAACAATGATCTTGGACTGACTGCCCATCATGCATTTTAGCCTTAAAAAGCTTTTGGCAGACTTGATACTTGGCTGCGTGACTTTGTTTACCAAACAACTCTTGTAGGTGAGCCAATATTTGGCGGGTAGTCATAATATTCTCATGCTGGGCTGCAAGTCATCAGACATGGCACCCAACATGTAGTACCTGACTTTGTTATCATCATCCATCCACTTTTTTAGAGACGCTCTCTGTTCAGTAGTCGGACGTGCTGGCATGGCAGGTGGGTCCTGGTTCAAGACATGAGTCAGTTTCTCAAAATCCAGAATAATTTTGTAGTTTCTTAACCAGTCCTTGAAATTGGATCCAGTCAATCTGTGGATGTCTAGTATTTTGGTCAGGGGGTTGGACGCAGACATGTTTCCTATAGAGAGTCAAAAGTTTATAGTTAGATTTTGTAATCAGACTTAACCAATTTGTTTAGAGATTTCATTTTTAAACAAATTAGGCTCCCACTATTTTCTCAGATCCTTACACTCCCTAGGTAGAGATGTGAAAATCTTCATGATTAGTGATTTTTAGTGGGTGGTGCAGTCTCACCAACTGGCTCACCACCTCAACTAACAGTTATTGGTGATGGGTTAATCGATGAGTGGACAACACTTGTCCAATGATTTTTTAATCATGGTGCACCCAAAACTTGATCTCTAATTCATGAAGCTCACCGTACCCAAAATATTGCTCCAATCCTTAGTTAAGTCAGACCCATCATTTGCATGAATTAGATTTCTGATTTGGTCCCTCACCGTATCCAGAATATTGAGCACAACCCATCCTCTAATCCATAGCATCCAATGCCTAATGGACATGATTGCATCTTTCCAGTGCAACTGAACCACTGTAACCAACCGAGAACAATCAACCTCGGAAAGGGCCCGTACATCCACAATGGTGGAAGACCTTAGACTTAATATTTTCTTAGGAAGATTTGATTTAGGTCTCATTAAACTTGACTTGATATAGTCATAACAATTATGACTAACCTAGTGGCATGGGTTAGCTTGAATTGTTAGCCACCTCAAATCAGAACTGGGTCGACACATATGGTCAGGTAAGTGAGAACGGTGAGAGGGATATGCCATTAACTTGACAAGAATGCATTCGAATTGAGTAGCTCCCAATTAAAAATCAGTCGATCGCATCTGCCCAACTTACCTTAGACACTAAATTATCGAACGAGAACCAATTGGGTTAGTCTACAATCCAGGCTCTAACCACTGAGCCAAATTAGGTCTTAACTTGATCGAGTCATATCTAAATGTGATTCGACCTTGACCTAGACTTAATCCTATTAGGCTGGTCAATTATTAGCTTTCATGATCCCACCTAACCAACTTTTGATTCGGTTTGATCAACCGCTAGACCTAATTGAGCTACCCAAGTCTGAATCCAATTTTATGAAAATGACTTAGATCTAAAATTTTCAATTTTAGACCTAATTTAATTTTATAAGTTTAATTCATTAATTAAGTCTTGGGTTCATAAACAAAATATGTAAATAAATCCTAGGGTTTCAAGATCTAGGATTTTGCAGAAAAGTAAATTTTGATTTCTGATTAAGGATGAATGCGCAGCATCCCTACATGCCATAAGAACACCCCATTGAATGGGAGGAGAGGGTCTTAAACCCTACTTTGTTCTTATGACCGGATGGCCATGAGGAACACCTTAATCAAAAATATTAATTTAACTACAAAACTAGTTAGATCTAAGTTACATATCACATATATAATTTCAGATTTAACTTATACATGCTTTGCATACATCTCATGTATTAAAATCTGATCTAATTAGCATGCTTTCAGATCTGATACATCATATATAACATATGAAAAATATGATTTAAATTGAACTATTCAATATAAAATCTATTCTAGACAGTTACTAGAATAATTCTATAACTAGTCTAGGCATGCAACAGATCAATCTTATGAATTAATTAAATTTTATTTTCTATTTTTTGATTGGATATAACATTTATAATATCAAAAAATTAGAGAATAAATTATATCTAATATATATTTTAATCTTATTAAAATATAAAATTATAAGACTATTTATAGATCAAACTACTCCTAGTCTAGTCATGCATCTCATACATGTTAGATCTACTTAGATTTAATTTTAAATTTTTTTAATTTTAGATCCTAATACATCTGATGTGACATCTAAAATCTATTAATATCAGATAAATAAAAATAAAAATCAGATCTAAATTAGATCTAAAATAGAGCCATCAACCTGGCTTTGATACCAGTTGAAGGGAAAAATCAGCTTTTTTTTGTAGGATCTTCCAGATCTAATGAGATCTGGGGCAGAATATTTTAAAAAAAATTATCCTATAATATTTTAGATCTAAGATCTGTTAAATTTAATTTCTATTATCTGATATTAAATCTAAAATTAAATCTGAAAATATGAGGAATAGAGAAATACCTCTAGGATAACTAGATTATCCTGTAGATGATCGCAGTAATGCCCGAGGTTCTAAAATAGCCATGCAGTCATCTGACCTCTATCGGTATCTACTTAAGTAGGATCTAGATCATTTTCTCCTCATAAATTTTTGCTCTAAAAATTAGATCTGAATCTGATCTGGAAGATCTTCAAAAGATCTTCTAAAGCTGGAGTAGCAGCTTCTCGACAAATCTCTGCAGCCTTCTAATCAAAGAGCCACCATGCCTTGGACAAGCACCAGATGGATGCCCAACCTCTTGGACATAAAGAGGAGAGGGAGAGAAGCAGAGAGGGTGTAGAGAGGTGGAGAGGATTTAGGCTTTTGCTAGTTATTGAGCAGAGTCTCTTAACCCTAGGCGCAGATAGGGTTTAAATAGACCCTGCTGCGCCATGCAGTGCCACATCATTCGATCAATCAAAAAATTCCAATTAATTTTGGAAAAATTTTGATTGGTGGAGTGATGTCATCTAATCATATCAGATAAAAATCCCCAAAATCCCACCTACTGTTGGCACCAACACTGGATAAGCACAGTGAGATTGGTGCCCCACAGTCCAAGTTGATCAAGGGATTAGAGTCCTCATCTCATGGGACTCTATCCTTATCCACTTGGGGCACACGCCCAATCTAAATATGGCACCCACTTTGAGGTCCAATTTAGTAGGTAGACACTCCACAAAAAATCTCCAATGACCTCTTGTCAAGTGGCCTTCAGTCCAAGGTCCATGGGTCAATGTTTGACCAATATCCTAAAATGGAAATGGCAGGTGATAGAAATTAGCAGGTGTTGTCTTAAATTCATCTCATGAATTAAGATAAGTCCTTTCTGAGCTAGACTGGCTCCAGTCAGATTGAGAGAAACCTTCTCAAGGTTCTCTGAGTGAATCAAATCATATTTGGCTCAGTCGAGATAGAAAAGATTACACGAGGAGAAAGTTAGGCTCAATCGTGTGCTAGCATGATTTTTTTGAACCTAATTGGATCAATCCAAATCAATCAAACTGGACTAGCTCAATTGATAATATTCAGACTCTAACTCTTATTTGTATGATCCAGTTAGGTTCATTTTCATATGATAATGAGACATGTTGTGATCTCATCATCGACATCATCGAAACTCCTTTCGATGGATCAGAACTCTTCTGATTCAAACAATTAGAATGATCGATCATCAAGATCATTCTAATTGCTCTCAAAATTCATCAGTAACACCTAGTAGTATATGGTGGCAACCCATCAGAAATGAAGATGAACCTCTCGGTGCAGCTACCTGTGTGATTGAGTTCTTCAATTATGAGTCCCGACTGAATTAGGGTTAAGGTGAACTCGTCAAACCCAACATCAGTCATATGAATCAATCGATCGATCCAAGTTCGATGTGAAATCTTAATGAATTTTTTTTTTTCATTATTTCACTCTGCCATGGCCATGGGCTTAAGGACTCAATCTTTCGATCATCATATGACTACTCCTCTTGTCTACCGAGGTTGATAGATCCCATCTTGGTGCAATCTAATTCCTACAATGAATATGCTACAGCCAACATACACCTCAGGATTTTGAATGGCTAGGAGATCGAGTTATGGTGTAGTCAAACTATAACACACTCAAGGTGAACTGTCGATATACCTCAGGTCAAAGAACTAGACACACAGCTGCAGCATCGAGCTAGTCATCGATGAGAAGGTAGACTTCCTTATGACTGCTCGAGGTGGTCACGCTCAATACTCTCATTCTCAATGAATATCTGTACTCTCACTCCGGTGTCTCTACACCGTAGACTCAAGACACATCTATCCTAAGGAAATAATCGTACACCAACCTTTCGGATCGATTACCATCTTCGTGATGATCCTATGGTCAAGAGCTGTTTATGAGTTAGTTATGTAAATTCATGCCTTAAATTTTTAACACTTGAAATTATAAATTAACATTCTTACTAACTCAAAAGATGTATCATAGATATAATATACACAATGTGATAGTAGAATAACCCTTTTATTCATTTATAGTCAAAATTATAAATTTTTCCTTACATTTGTACAGGAATGTGTCAGCCAATCTGACATCTAGGGCACACATCTAACAACCCTTTCATCCCATGTAACGTCCACTGGTCCCCTATTTATAGGGGATGCCTCAGATGGCTTTGAGTTGAGATTTTTGGGTGAGATAGAGAGAAGGGATGTATAAATCATAAGAAAAAATCTAAAAAAATTTTAAGAAAAAAAAAGGGGGGAATTTGAGTGGCAAAAGTTGCTATAAGTGTGGTGAGATTTTCAGCAAGTGTTGTTGAAGTGTTCTAGAATTTGGTTTTTTTATGTATTGGAGTCAAAAATTAAATCCTAGGCTGTGTGACATCTGAAGAGTATCTTCTTGATGTCATTTTCGTAGTAAGATTAAAAGCATCTGGACTTTAGTGCGATTGTGATACAATTTGAAGCCAACAGTATTCTTGAGAAGACAAGGTTGCGACTACGCATCGATTGGGAAGGATCTTGGCCAACTTTCATGTGGATCACTGTTGGAGGACTTCTACCTTGAGATCTTGTGGAAAAAACCAATGTGCCACTTTTTCATTTTGGTTGAAGTATAATATTCTATCTCTTTGCATGCTTGAATTTGCTTTGATCATGTTCGACAAGGTGATTCTAGGCTTTTTGGATTCAGCTCGATAGTTTTATTTGATAAAGCTATTAATTTTAGTATTTTAAAAAAAAATAAAAATTATTTTTTGCTGCATGACTGGAACCCAACACAAGCATTTTGGATCAGCGATCTTCAAGGTTGGAGTGGCTTAAATATGCAGAAGGGGAGTTTGGGGACTTGGACCCCATTGGTTTGGCATTAGTGGACTTCGACGTCCGTATATGGGTTCGGCATTGATGGTGGAGTGCGTTAGGGAGGTTCCAGAGCACAAAAGAGGACCTTAATGCCAACGAAGAATGCATGGAAAGAGATTCACTTGCAGGTGGCTGTGGTGCCATTTTTGATCGCGTGCACATAGGGAGCTTCAAAAAAATTGCTTACAATCTAGGGGAGATTGACGACACTGAAAGGAGGGAAGCCTAGAGCTGGTTCCCTCACCAATGTGGGTACTTGCTGTTGAGAATTGTATCCCAAAGTCAATCATCAGTCTGTTGATGGTTGAGCTCATTGTTGTAATTATATATAAATTATTAAATAATAAATATTATTTAGTTTTTTATCACTTTATACATCTTCTTTGAACTCTTGTACTGTAATGAAATTCTTAAGACTATTTGAATCAATATAGGAAGATATATCATTTAGTCCTTAAACCTGGTTCATGATCAAATGATATGTTATTATTAGGATGATAGCTATATCAAGTGTAGGTCATTGTGTGCCATGGGCATTGATTGTCCTTTTAACCAAGGAATATGGAGACACTGACATAGCATGCAAGTGAGATATAAGTATATATCTTATTGAACTTGACCAACTACGGAGCACTCTGCTATCAAGAGTAGCTCGTGAAGGATATGGGTATAAGTGTCTCTCCGATCTGAAATCACTATGGTAACTTGCAAGCAACTCACTGTACTTTGATATCAGACTATTTAAATTTCTAATTTAGTGATGAAAGATTTCTGAGTATGGTCAAGTACTTGCGAAGTCGGTGTGTGAGTCAAGATAAAATTGATCTCTCTGAATAAGTAGGAGTTAATGCTGTTGGATGTATGTCCTAGAAGCCAATCTTGACTGACACATTTCATATCTCTAGGATATAATTTTGTACTTATTAGGCAGTTATATTACCATTCATGTCTATATGTCCATGAATCATTTAAGAGATTAACAAGATGATGACACATATTCTCAAAGAGTTGAGAATTTGAGGCATATGTCATTGATGGTTGATTCCTAAATTGCTCCTAATCATAAGATCATCATGGGGATGGTGATTGATTTGGATAGACCAGTGCACAGATCACTTCCTACGGATAGATGGGTCTCAAGTCTGCAGTATAGAGACACTGAAGCGAGAGTGCAGGTGGTTGTTAAAGAACAACCAGCACTGAGCATGACCAACATGAGAAGTCACATGGATATCTGCTCACTCATTAGTGACTTTCTCGATGCTGCAGTTGTATGACTAGTCCTTTGACCTGAGATGTCACTATTGCTTGTATTGACACTGCTGGAATTTGACTGACACATCAACATGGGTCTCAAGGAGCCCTTGTAGTGGATGTTGGCAACAGTTGGTCCACTATAGGAGTGGGGTGTGCATCAAGATAGGATCTATTGATCCTAGCAGAAGGGAGTAGTCCTATGAGATTTAAGAGGCTGAATCCTTAAGTCTATGACCATAGCAGTGTGATTGATAGAAAAGAATTTTCATAGAATCATATATGGACTTAAGCTGTTTGAATCTATCATATGACCGACGTTGAGGTTTGACGATTTATCCATGTCCTGCTATCTAGTCGGGACTCACGATAGAGGAACTGAATCACACGTTAACTATACCTAGAGGTTTATTTCAGTTCTACTGGGTTGCCACTACATACTGCTAAGTGTCACTAGTGGATTGTGAGAGCTCACTAGGATTGTTCTGGATCGACAATCCTTGTTGAGTTAGAGTGAATTATTCTGACCTATTGAAAAGAGTTTCAATGATACGATGATAGAGATCATTGTATGTCTCACTATCAGATAGAATTGAACCTATGAGGTCACGCAATAAAGAGATTAGGCTTGAAATAAGTAATTGAGCTTATAAAGTGTCAATTAGGTTTAGAGAAAACCATTAGGTTCATGGTAACCTTGCTAGCACATGGTTGGACCCAAATTCTCTTTCTGTTGGAATTACTTATTTGATAAGTTAATTCTAACTTAATTACCTACTAATAATCTACATGAATAAAATTCATGAGACTTCAATTATTGGGTGTCTAAGGTTATAGATCACATAAATTAAGGGTGCAAGTTCTTTATGAATCTCTTTGATAGTTATTATGGGGCGCCACTTTGATTTGATCAATTTGCGCATGTCCAATGATTAGAGGGCCTTTTGTTTTCATATGGGGTATCTCTTGGGTGTATTTTGGGGTGTCTAATTATGGGTGCAAGGGCTTCAATTGTTGGTGCCTAATGGGCTTCTTAATGTAAGTTGGATAACTTAAGTCAATAGGAATCCTAATGCAAGTAGGACTTGTATTATGAGATTGAATAGGATTCAATCCTTATGCCTATTTAAAAGAATATCTCCTAAGATCTCTAGTGCATCAAAACCAACAGCCCCTCACACCCCAAGGCTCTCCCTACGCCCTCTCTTCCTCTCCCTTTCTCTCCTCTTGGGTGTTCTATACACCCCTTCCTTGGGATGCGCATCCCAAAGAGTTTCATACCCAAAGGAGTTTGGATACCTCTTCTTTACTGGTTTTTAATATCTGATAGTGGTATATAACAAAGAAAAACTCTAGAAAAGAAGAGAAGAAGAGATCAAGAAGAAAGTCAAGTGTTGATCGCGATCCAGACTTTGTTCAGATTCAGCAGGCTGATTTTGGAGAATCAAAATTTAGATTAAAGAAGATTATTTCAGACTGATTCTGAGTAGATACTCATAGAGATCAGATACTTGTATAACTAAGAGAGAGCCTTTTCTCTTTCAGTTTCAGTTTTGAAGAAAGAGATTGCGAAACAGGTATGTGATTTGATTACAATTTGAATTTCAGCATATAAAATAGATCATGTGATTTTATATTTTCATGTATGTAAAATTAAGATTAAAATTATTTTAATCTTATTCTTTACTATGATATTTAGAAAATAAAATTTTTGAAACACATATGCATGCATTAAAGCCCAAAATCCAACAATGGTATCAGAGCCATGGGTTTTCATATGCTGAATTTTAATATATATATTTTTAAAAAAAATTTAAAATTATTTTTTTTTGATACATGAGATATATGGATGGATCTTCAAATTTAAAATTTAATTTTAAATTTAATTTTAAAATATATAATTGATATGTTGATGCATGCATAGATCTGAAAATTGATCTAGAAAGAGTTCTAGTTCATGTGAAATAGATACATGTTTGAAACCTAAATTTTTTTATGATCTGAATTTTGATTCATATGTATAATATATGATTACATATTTAGATCATAAATTTAGCTTTAATCTGATCTATGATTAATATATGAGATATATGATATCATGTTTAGATCTGAAATTTTGTTTAAGATCTAATTTTACATGCATATATGTGATATATGTTTGTATGTTAGAATTTAAAAATTATTTTTATATTTTAATACTTACTTTTATGTAAAGTATTTAGATCTAAAATATGATTTTAGAATCTAAAATTTATATTTGTGTATGAGGATTTTGGTCATGAAAAAATTAAAAATTAGATTATGTAATAGGATTACATCTAAGATTTTTGATTTGAGAAATATGGGTCTAATTCGATTAAGTAATTAGTTAAACTGAGTCAAGTGTTGAATTAAGTTAAGGATCATACAATTGTTGTTGATCAAATCGATTGAGTCTTATATGTAAAATTAATTAACCTACGGACTTAATTTGGCTTGTTGATTTGAGCTCGATTCACTTGAGCTAATTAATTCTGATCAATTGTTCAATTGGTGTCTAAGGCAAGTAATTGAAAGGTAATTATTTAATTAGTTTTATTCACTTACCTGATCAATTTATTGGTATCTAAAGAAAGCAATGGGGGACCCTCACTAATCTTCACTTATCTGGCCAATTTAAAAGATTGAGTCATAAATATGGTTGCTTGATGGTTTAATTTAGCTCATACCAATTACATCAGTCATGTGATGACTGATTAGATAAGACCTAAATCCAAATCTCTCCATAAAATATTAAGTCCAAGGTCTTCCATCGTTGTAGATGTGCGGGCGTGCTATCAACGTTGATTATTCTTGACTGGTCAAAGTGGTTCAGTTACATCGAAAACATGCAACCACTCTATTAGTGAAGAGTTGCTGTGGGGTAAAGATAGGGTTGGGCCCAATAACTATTAGGTGAGGGACCCAATGACGGTTTTACACCTGCTTATGAATGATAGGTCTGACTTAACTAAGAAGTATGGGCAATAACTATTAGGTGAGTCCATATGACTTAGAGACGAAGTAGCTGCAATATACTTAGTGAAGCATCTGGACAAAGAGTTATCCATACATCGATATTTATTCATGTTATCAATAACTGTTAGGTGAGGTGCATGGCATCGGTGGGACCGCAGCATCCACTAGAAATTTAATTATCACGTTGGGATTTTCATTTCTCCATCCGAAGAGTGTGGGAGTTCTGATAAAATAGTGGGAGTCTCTTTTTACATCTAAAAATATCTAGAATAAAATTATAAAATAAATATAAATATCCAATTAAAATCTTTGCTCTCTGCTGTTCATTGTGTCAGCTTCCAACCCTCTTGCTTGAATCCTATATATTAACCGATTAACCAAAATCAAGTACATAGACTGATTTACAAATTTAAAAATTATTCTTAATTTTAAAAAAATTAAGCAATGTTCTCTACTAGGTTATTCTAATGTTAACAATCTATCCAACCCATAGTCAATGAGCTATACTTAACGAGTGGATGAACAATGACAATAAAGATAGATGCTATTGAGTACATGTATACTACTAATGACATGTTGATTTATCCACAAGTATTGTGAGGTGATCAGAGTCGCATAGTGTATGTGATGCATGATGGGCAGTCAGTCTATGATCGTTATTTGATAATGATCAAGGACATTAAAAAGCTTAAAAAGCTCGACATGACCATGCATAAGGAATTGCTTATGGATTTCATCCTGCGATCTCTGATTAGTTTATATGGATAGTTTATGATAAACTACTATATGAAAGACCATCATGGCACTTTATCTGAATTGATCAAAGTGTTGATAACGAATAAATCTTGAAAGAGTTCAGAAGTAAATACCTGGAGAGCCTAAAAAAATAAAGACACACCTAGAGTAGGTATATTGAAATTGCTCAATACTATCCTTACGATTTTCTCTTCTCTTAGTTGAGCTACAGACTCTAGTGTAGAGTCGATAGGAAGGTAGAGGGCTGAGGAAGTAATCCTTGAATTGGCTATAGGACAACAGTTGCTGCTACAGCCATGGGTATCTATCCTTTACGATCATCATTTAGATTTAGTTCTTAGAGACAGTCTCTATCATTTGTATGTTGATACATATGTGAACTTAATTGAGCAATCAGTGAATGTCATTAGATCTGAGAGATCCAAAATTGAGATAAAATTTAAAGTATATATAAAATCTATAGCTAAGTCATATTGGAGAAGAAATGATTAACAAACTAAAAAAATATAAGCTTGGGCTCATTGACTATTGAGTCAAATCTAGTTTGTGCATCATCTTTTTGAGAAAATATAATCAAGCTACTCTTGTGGGACAAGAGAAAAAGGATCATTGAGATACTTATCCTTATATATATTTGATGTGTGTAGCCCATGTGATGTGCTAACCAAGGAGTTGTCTCTACTTTGTATATGAGATACAAATCTAAAATTTTTGAAAGGTTCAAAGAATTTAGATGTAAGTAGAGAAATAAATCAAAAAATTTTTGAAGATATTTCAATCAGATCGAGGATGCAATACCATTGAAAAAAATTTCTCCATTATCTTATAAAATGTTATTATTTTATATTGGACCCCGCTTAGTAATTCTCAGCTCAATGAGATGAGAAGAGTCATGGGACTATATGAAATATGATCTGATCCATAATGAAATTCATTGATTTATTTATATTTTTTTATGGATATATTTTATTTCTATGAAATTGAGTTCTCTCTAAACTTGTTCCTACCACACCATATAAGATATGATATGGTGAGAACTGAATCTTGATTATTTTGAGATTCAAAGATATCCAGCCTGTGTCTAGGACAGCAGGTGGATATGTTAGAGGATAGGTCTATAAAGTTCTTCTTAAAAGAGTTTGGGATATTACTTTTCGATGGGATTACAATGTGATTGTGACTCAATGCTATCTTCTTGAAAAATTATTTAACTAAGATGAAGCAGTGGGAGGAAAGTTAAGCTCTAAGAGAGTATCTCTGAAGAGCAGAGAGCCTTGGGACCTTAAGAACATATTAATCATGAGTTAGTAGACGTGTATTTCTCCTCTACCTCGTACACATAGTAGGATCTCTAATCCTCTCGAAAGGTACTTGAGTATGCTTAACAGAAGATGTAGAGAAAATCATTTCTTATGGGAGATAGGGAACATAGAGGTGATCCCAGAACCTACAATGAGATGATGTGAGACATCGACTCCAAGAAAAGATATGAAATAGCTTTCCTGAGTAGAGATCTTTTAAATATTTCTATATGGAATAGCCTATGCATTTCACTTCTTGTGATAGGTGATCATAAAAACCACAATACCCTTGGAGTTAGAATATTCATTTTAATGATATGATCCAATTGTTTGATCAGATATGAGGAATTATAGGTTTCAAAAGGATCAGTGGGAGTGTCCAATACTGACATCGGTTAAAATATGGTTGAATATAGATTTCTCCATGAAAGATATAAAGTGAGCATCTTAAAGATCTATAGCAATAGATGCAATTGGATGCTTGTATTTTTACAGATAAAGTACAGAGATCGGATACTGAAAGCGTTCAGCATAAAAATCTCGGAGAGGGGTCTGCTACCCTCTCGAGCATAGTCGTATGCCATAAAGTACTTGAATTGATTATACCGTGATTGTCACATGTAGATATCAGTTGTATTCAGGCTGTGAGCGCTGGACTGCTGTGAAAATATTCTTAAGCTCTTAAGAAGAACTGAGGACATATTCGGAGAATGATCAAAGCTAAGAGTGGGAGGATACATCAATTCAGACTTTATGTCTGATGTTGATGGTAGAATGTCTACATCATGAATGTATTCCTATATCGATATCTTGGAAAGATTCTAAATAATCGATCAATGGAAGCTGAGTACACTGTAGATATATAGGATGCATTCTGGTTGTATTATTAGTTGCAAAATTAGTTGTCATACCATCAGATGCCATGACACTATACTGCAAAGACAATGGCATCATAGCCCTTGCTAAGGAGCCTAGGTCTCACCAGATATCCAAGCACATAGAACAGCAGAACACGTGACTACCTCGAGTAAAAATATATAGAGGTGCAGAGAGCAAACTCCACATGTGATGTGGATGACCCACTGGTAAGTCACTTGGCTAGCCTAAGACTATAGCCTATCCTGTGAAGATAGGGCTTAGTACATGGCAAATTGACTTTAGTGCAAGTGGAAGATTATTGGATGTATATCCTAGAAGCCAATCTTGGCTGACACATTTCATATCTCTAGGATATGATTTTATATTTATTGGACAGTTATATTATCATTCATGTCTATGTGTCCATGAATCATCTAAGGGATTAACAAGATGATGACACATATTCTCAAAGAGTTGAGAATTTGAGGCATATGTCATTGATGGTTGATTTCTAAATTGCTTCTGGTCATAGGATCATCATGGGAATGGTGATTGATCCGGATAGACCAGTACATGGATTGCTTCCTTCAGATAAATGGGTCTCGAGTCTGCAATGTAGAGATACTGGAGCAAGAGTGTAGGTGGTTGTTAGAGAACAACTAGTATTGAGCGTGATCAATACGAGAAGTCACATGGATGCCTGCTCACTCATTAGTGATTTTTTCGATACTGCAGTTGTATGACTGATATTTTGATCTGAGATGACACTACTGCTTGCAGTAAGGCTGCTGAAATTTGACTGACACATCAACATGGATCTCAAAGAGCCCTTGTAGTGGATGTTGGCGACAGTTGGTCCACTATAGGAGTGGGATGTGCATCAAGATAGGATCTATCAACTTTAGTAGAAGGGAGTAATCCTATGAGATTTAAGAGACTGAGTTCTTAAGTCTATGGCCATAGCAGTGTGATTGATGAAAAATAGTTTTCATAGAATCACATATGGACTTAAGCTGATTGAATCTATCATATGACCGATGTTGAGGTTTGACGATTTATCCATGACCTGTCATCTAGTTGGGACTCACGATAGAGGGACTGAATCACATATTAACTACATTTAGAGATTTATTTCAGTTCTATTGGGTTGCTACTACATACTGCTAGGTGTCACTAGTAGATTGTGAGAGTTCACTAGGATTGTTCTGGATTGACCCATTGAAAAGAGTAGAATTATTGAGTTAGAGTAGAATTATTCCGATCCATTGAAAAGAGTTTCAATGATATGATGATAAAGATCATTGTATGTCTCACTACCAGATAGAATTGAACCTATGAGGTTACACAATAAAGAGATTAGGCCTAGAATAAGTAATTGAGCTTATGAAGTATCAATTGGGTTTAGAGAAATCTATTGGGTTCATGGTAACCTTGCTAGCACATGGTTGGATCCAATTCTTTTTTTCGTTGGGATTACTTATTTGATAAGTTAATTCTAACTTAATTACCTGCTAATAATCTATATGAATAAGATTTATGAGACTTCAATTATTGGGTGTCTAAGGTTATGGATCACATAAATTGAAGGTGCAAGTCCCTTATGAATCTCCTTGATAATTATTATGGGGTGCCACTTTGATTTGATCAATTTGGATATGTCCATTGATTAGAGGACTTTTTGTTTTCATATAGGGAATCTCTTGGGTATATTTTGGGGTGTCTAATTATTGGTGCAAGGGCTCCAATTATTGGCACCTAATGGGCTTCCTAATGTAAGTTGGATAACTTAAGTTAATAGGAATCCTAATGCACGTAGGACTTGTTATTATGAGATTGAATAGGATTCAAATCTTATGCCTATTTAAAGGAACCTCCCCTAAGGTCCCTAGTGCATCAAAACCAGCAGCCCCTCACATCCAAAGGCTCTCCTCACGCCCTCTCTTCCTCTCCCTTTCTCTCCTCTTGGGTGTTCTATACACTCCTTCCTTGGGACGCACGTCCCAAGGAGTTCCATGCCCAAAGAAGTTGGGATACCTCTTTCTTGTTGGTTTCTAATATCTGGTAGCAGCCCATAGCAAGGAGAAATTTTAAAGAAAAAGAAAAGAAGAAGATCAAGGAGAAAGATCAAGTGTTGATCATGATTCAGGCTTCATTCAGATTCAGTAGGCTGAATTTTGGAGAACCAAACTTTAAATTAAAGAAGACTGTTTCAATCTGATTTTGAGTGGATACTCATAGAGGTCAGACACTTGTGTGGTTAAGAGAGAATCTCTTTTCTTTCAGATCCAGTTTTGAAGAAAGAGATTGCAAAACTGGTATGTGATTTGATCATAATATGAATTTCAGCATATATCAATTTCAGCATATGAAATAGATCATGTGGTTTTATATTTCTATGCATACAAATTTAAGATTAAAATTATTATAATCTTATTCTCTACTACGGTATTTAGAAAATAAAGTTTTTGAGACACATATGCATGCATTAAACCCCAAAATCCAACAAATGCATCACTGTATTTCAATTCAGTAAAACTTCGATTAGGGTAATCCATGTGATGGAGTTGAAAAGTTGAAATACAATATAGATGACCTTTTTTGGGTTGACAGTTAAATTCTAGGTCACTTTAGGGTCAAAGGGATGAATTATAAGGTAAGCATATGCCAATGAATTTTTAAATATTGCTTAGCAATCTTTTGACCTATCCGAATGTCGGGTACTATTGTTAGATAGTCACTTTGATTGGTAATAAAAAATTATTTCTGTGCTATCGATTTAGGTTCGAAGACTCAAAAAAAAATTTTGATTGATCATGTGGCTAATCAATGATTGAGAATAGTTCTAGGATATAATCGTCAATTCGATTGATAATTAATCTTGTGCAAAAATTATAATAAATTAATTCACTAATAGTTGGTAAATCATAGGAGGATTGATTAGAAATTAGATTACTAATTAACTTAATTTGATTGAGCATTGAGGTTTAGATCAAATTCAATTGAATTGGATTCAATTGGGTTTGACCCGATTAGGTTATGAGATGACCTAATCGCTAAAGGTGTTTAATTTTTGATTTGATCAGGACTTGAGCTCGATTAATTTTTAATCTGATTAGAATTTAATTAAGTTAGTTAAGTACTTAATGAGATTAGGTCTTGATGTCTAATTGGATCTAACCTAATTTGATGAAGGAAGAGACCTAACGAGATAATCCTAAAGAGTCCAAACTAGGTTGGACTCTTCCTAAAGCACTGAACTATTTCTCCACGCCCTCCTCTCCACGCACTTTTGATTTTTGTGTGGAGAATTTTCATGCCTTAGAGGCTCTTGTTGCCCACTTTGGATTAGAGAGGGATTGGTTTAAAGTTAAAGTTCAAATGGTTTGAATTTGAATAAAAATTGAAAGTCCAAATCTAGTTGGACTCTTCCCAAATGCCGACCACTCTTCCCACATGCCAGAATCAGTTCTTGTGTGAAGTTTTTCCATGCCATTCAGATATGTCACCCTCTTATTAAGCTCCATAAGATAAGGATAATGTTTGGTTCAAGTTTGATTCAAATTTGCTTTGAATGGTGATAAGGATAAACCCTTGTTTGAACTTGAATAAAACTACCTCTCCTTATCCTTATCTTTTGTGGAACGCCACCTTAAGAAGGGATGGAATTTTGTGTGACAAAGAAGATGGTTTTTTTAGTGAGAATTATCTAAGAAGGGGCATGGAAACTCTGAGAGGGGCGAGCCTTCTTGTGCGACAAAAAGAGGATACCAATTTCTCTTTGGGTGTGAGTTCTAGGTGTTGGATTCTAGTGATGTAGCAGAATATAAATTTTAAAAATTTTAATATACATTCAACGGTGGAAAATAAAGTTTAACATTTAAACTAGTCTACTGAAACACAAAAGCCCTAGGAACCCCTTGATGATTACAATCAAATATCAGAAGCAAACATATCAGAAAGAAATTAGAAGTCATATACCAATGAGAAGTCCATGATTTGGTAACCTTGAGACCTCCACGAAACTTCAAAGTAGAAGCCCTCCAACAGTGATCCACACGGGACTGATCAGACTGTTTCCCAACTCGTCATGGTGCTGTAGCCTTCTTCGCGAGCTTGCTACCGACCGTCCTTTGCAAGAACTGGTTGCACCATTGCTTGTACACGTTTATGACTTCCACTAGAACCTCTTTAGAAATTTTTTTCTAAAAGATCATACTACATAGCCTTCTTCGCGAGCTTGCTACCGACCGTCCTTTGCAAGAACTGGTTGCACCATTGCTTGTACACGTTTATGACTTCCACTAGAACCTCTTTAGAAATTTTTTTCTAAAAGATCATACTACACAAAAATTAAATCAGATGTTCAACACTTGAACAAACTGATTTTAGGGCAAGCATCTTATGCTTTCTTTTTCCTCTCTCCCTTTTCTTTCCATTTTTCTTCTTCTTTTTCATTATCTTTTTTTAGATTTTTTCTCATCTTTTCCTCCTCATTTTCATGCCAACTCTCATCAAAAATTGGGTGTGGAACCAAGGTGTAGCACCCCCTTTAAATAGGTAACAAAGGGGTGCCACATCATCTCCAAGGGATGCCAACTTTTGGCATCCCAACTTCTCCACATGATAAAAATAAAATGCCACATTAAAATGATGTGTGAGGAAGTCTAGGAGCAGAAAGACTCTTCCTTCTCTGGTCCCAAAATTGGGGTGTAAAAATTAAGAGCAATGGAAGAAGAAAAATATTTGACACAAATAAATCCAATGCATTATCCCCTAGTCTTCCATAAAGAATAAATTCTTCATATAGAAGTTCTAGGTGTGGAAGAGCCTTCACGTAGAAGGACTCCTCCACTTCTGTGCCTACAAAATCTCAAGAGCCATTAGATGGCACGTGAAGTGAAGAAACACATGGAATATTAAAGGGAGTTAAGAGTCCAACATGAAATGGACTCTTCCATTTCATCGCCCAAAATAATGTGGCGTCCACATGAATTATGGTGTGGAGTTCCTTCTCAAAGAAGGACTCCTTCTCCTCTTCCATACCCACAAATCCCAAGGCAACATCAGATGGCGCACCAAAATTTGGAACGTGTGGAACATGGTAAGAAAATTAAGATAAGTAGATGAAAAGGACTCTTCCTTCTCATTGCCATTTATTTTGGACGTGCCAAACATTTTGGCATATGGTTTTGGCCTAGAGATGGTTTAAACCATATGGAACATTTTCGTAAAAATCAGATAAACCAACTAATAAATAGATGGTTCAAACCCAATCATATTAGGTCAAGGCAACAAGCAAAGGGTTAGCACAAACATATTTTCACTAAACCCAATTAGGAACTTGGGTTAATTCATGTACTAGCAATTTAATTAATCCATTGAATTTATAATAAATTCAAATAGATTGGATCAAGATCAAATCTCTATTGTGTATGACTCATTGAATTTCAAATCTAGCCAGTAGTGGACCCAAAATCTCGACGTAATCCGGATCCGATTAGATTAGGTCAGCTCGAGAGTCTCAATAAATTAAAACTCTTTCTAATTATTGAAGGAAAAACCACCTTTTTTCTTTATAGGATCTTCCAGATTTCATTAAATCTGGGGTGGAATAAGTTAAAAATTTTATCCTATGCTATTTTAGATCTAATATCTGTTAGATGTAATTTTATTATCTGATATTTAAAAATATAAAATTAAATCTAAAAGTATGAGAAGTATAGACATACCTCAAGGGTAATCTGATTATCCTGTAGATGATCTCAGCACAGCCCGAGGTTCTGATGTAGCCACATAAGTGCCTGACCTCTACCGATATCCACTCAGATAGGACCTGGAACATCTTCTCCTCATGAATCTATGCTCCAAAAATCAGATCTCTATCTGATTTGGAAGTGCTTCAGAACTCCTTCTGAAGTTGGAGCAGCAGCCTGTCAAAGATGTCCTGTAGCCTTCCTGTTCCAGGCATCACCACGCCTTTTTCTTGCACCAGATGAACGTCTAACTCCTTGAATGTGAAGAGGGGAGATAGGAGAGCAGGGAGGATGTGGAGAAGAAGGGAGGGGGTGGCAACTATTTGGATTTTGTGCGTAAAACAACTTCAACCTAAAACCCTAGGCGCAGAAGGGTTTATATAGACCCTGTATGCTGCGCAGTGCCACATCATTCAACCAATCAAAAAATTTTAATAAATTTTGGAAAAATTTTGATTGGTTGCTTGATGTCATTTGATCACATGAGATAAGAACCCAAGCCTCTATCTCAAAGTTGGCACCAACACTGGATAAGGACAAAGAGAGGTTGGCGCCAAAGAGTCCAATCTTATCAAGACTCTCCAACCTTTTCCACTTGGGATGCCCACTTAATCCAATTGGGCTCGTACCATAATCTGATTTAAGACCCTTGGGACACCCACTTCAATAAGCTCTTGCCAAGTGGCCTTCAATTTAAGACCCATATGTCAAGTTTTGACAAATGTCCTAAAATAAAATTGGCAGGTGACAGGAATTAGCAGGTGCTTGTCTTAAATTCATCTCTTGAATTAAGACAAACCTTTTCTGAGCTGGACAAGCTTCATTTAGACTAAGGGAAACCTTTTCAAGATTTTCTAAATGAGTCAAATCATATTTGGCTCAGTAGAGATAAAAAAGATTACACAAGGAGAAAGTTAGGCTTAATCGTGTGCTAGCACGATTTTCTTGAACCTAATTGGATCTTATCCAAATCAATTGGGTTAGCCCAATTGATGACATCTAGACCCTAACCCTTATTTGTGTGATCCAATTAGGTTCAATTTTGTATGATAATGAGACATGTCATGATCTCATCATCGACATCATCAAAACTCCTTTCGATGGACCAGAACTCTTCTGATTCAGACAATTAGAATGATCGATCATCAAGATCATTCTAATTACTCCCAAAATCCACCCGTGATACCTAGTAGTATATGGTGGCAACCCATCAGAATTGAAGATGAATCTCTCAGTGCAGCTACCTGTGTGATTGAGTTCCTCTATCAGGAGTTCTGACTAAATTAGGGTTAAGGTGAACTCGTCAAACCCAACATCAGTCATATGAATCAATCGATCGATCCGAGTCCGATGTGAAATCCCAATGGAAAACTCTTTTTCTATTATTTCACTCTACCATGGCCATGGGCTTAAGGACTCGATCTTTCGATCATCATAGGACTACTCTCATCTACCGAGGTTGATAGATCCCATCTTGGTGCGACCTAGTTCCTACAATGAATATGCTACAACCAACATACACCTCAGGGTTTCGAATGGCTAGGAGATCGATTTATGGTGTAGTCAAACTATAACACACTCAAGGTGAACTGTTGATGCACCTCAGGTCAAAGAACTAGACACACAACTGCAGCATCGAGCTATTCATCGATGAGAAGGTAGACTTCCTTATGACTGCTCGAGGTGGTCACGCTCAGTACTCTAATTCTCAATGAATATCTGTACTCTCACTTCAGTGTCTCCACACTGTAGACTCAAAACACATCTACCCTAAGAAAGTGATCGTACACCAACCTTCCGGATCGATCACCATCCTCATGATGATCCTATGGTCAGGAGCTGTTTATGAGTTAGTTATATAAATTCATGTCTTAAATTTTCAACTCTTGAAAATATGAATTGACATTCCTACTAACTCAAAGGATGTATCACAGACACAATGTACACAATGTGATAGAAGAATAACCTATTTATTGATTTATAGTCAAAATTATAGTTTGCCCTTAGATTTGTACAGAAATATGTCAGCCAATCTGGCATCTAGGGCACACATCTAACAAACTTTCACTTGACCTAATGCCAATTGGCTACATATCTATTGGTGCAAAAATCTGCCTGCGTCGAAGAAGCTGGAGTCGAGGGAGTCGCGGTCGCCGTCGGGACCTGCAAAAGAAGTCTAAATCGGAGTTGAGGTTGCTCTGGCAAGACCCTCTAATGCTCAAGTCAGTTCTCTGCCTCAACAAGAATGGAGTGCTCGAACAAAAATTTTAGCAGAGTTTTGGGATAGAAATTAGAGCTTAGAGAGTAACGTATCTGGGGCCCCCCTTTTTATAGGCGGAGGGAGTAACGGATTGATAGTGACGTTTGTAACTACCTAGTAGTGGGCCACTCGGGGCTAGGAGGAATTCATTATGGAGAGTAATCGGGTGGAGTCATGGCTGTCACCATGGCTCACCACGTGGAGTTTGCTGTGCAGAGTGGAGCGACGTCCGTTATCGTGACTCACCAGGGAGTGGTGGAGCCGTGCAGTATCCGTCGCAGGAAGTAGAGTAGAATTGTGGCCATTACTGTGGTCTGCCGCGTGGAGCCTGTTGTGGGAAGTGATGGAGCCGTGCAGAATCCATCGCAGGAGGTGGAGTAGAGTCGTGGCCGTTACTGTGGCCTGTCAGGGAGTCCAGGCCTGTCAACCGAAGTTCGGTTGAAGCACCTGGCGAAGAGAGGTGGCTATTCATCTGAAAGGAGCTCGGATGTTGCTGGCGGGCCATCTACCATTGGGTGCCTTGAGCGTTAGTACTACAGGCGAGGGTCATTTGCTGTAGGAGCCCAATCAGAGGCTTTCTGTAGATGAAGTCCGGCTCCCATAGGAGTCCGGATGAAGTCTACCTGCAATTGAATTCGGGGATGAAGTCCGGCTCCTGTAGGAGTCCAGACGAAGTCTTCCTGCAATCAAAGTCGGGGATGAAGTCCGGCTCCCATAGGAGTTCGGACGAAGTCTTCCTGCAATCGAAGTCGGGGATGAAGTCTGGCTCCCGTAGGAGTCCGGACGAAGTCTTCCTGCAATCGAAGTCGGAGACGAAGTCCGGCTCCCGTGGGAGTCCGGACGAAGTCTTCCTACAATCAAAGTCAGGGACGATGTCTGACTCCCGTAGGAGTCCGGACAAAGTCTACCTGCAATCGAAGTCGGAGATGAAGTCTGGCTCCCGTAGGAGTCCAGACGAAGTCTTCCTGCAATCAAAGTCGGGGATGAAGTCTGGCTCCCGTAGGAGTCCGGACGAAGTCTTCCTACAATCGAAGTCGGGGATGAAGTCCGACTCTCGTAGGAGTCCGGACGAAGTCTTTCTGCAATCAAAGTCGGGGATGAAGTCTAGCTTCCGTAGGAGTCCGGATGAAGTCTTCCTGCAATCAAAGTCGGGGACGAAGTCCGACTCCCGTAGGAGTCCGGACAAAGTCTTCCTGCAATTGAAGTCGGGGACGAAGTCCGGCCCCTGTAGGAGTCCGGATGAAGTCTTCCTGCAATCAAAGTCGGGGATGAAGTCTGGCTCCCGTAGGAGTCCAGACGAAGTCTTCCTGCAATCGAAGCCAGGGATGAAGTCCGGCTCCCGTAGGAGTCCGGACGAAGTCTTCCTGCAATCGAAGTCGGGGATGATGTCCGGCTCCCGTAGGAGTTCGGACGAAGTCTTCCTACAATCGAAGTCGGAGATGAAGTCCGGCTCCCATAGGAGTCCGGACAAAGTCTTCCTGCAATCGAAGTCGAGGATGAAGTCCGGCTTCCGTAGGAGTCCGGACGAAGTCTACCTGCAATCGAAGTCGGGGATAAAGTCTGGCTCCCGTAGGAGTCCGGACGAAGTCTTCCTGCAATCGAAGTCGGGGATGAAGTCCGGCTCCCGTAGGAGTCCGGACAAAGTCTTCCTGCAATCGAAGTCGGGGATGAAGTCCGGCTCCCGTAGGAGTCCGGACGAAGTCTTCCTGCAATTGAAGTCGGGGATGAAGTCTGGCTCCCGTAGGAGTCCGGACGAAGTCTTCCTGCAATCGAAGTCGGGGATGAAGTCCGGCTCCCGTAGGAGTCCGAACGAAGTCTTCCTGCAATCAAAGTCAGGGACGAAGTCCGGCTCCCGTAGGAGTCCGGATGAAGTCTTCCTGCAATCGAAGTCGGGGATGAAGTCCGGCTCCCGTAGTAGTCCGGATGAAGTCTACCTGTAGCCAGAATCAGGAATGAAGTCTGGCTCTCGTAGGAGTCCGGATGAAGTCTACCTGTAGCTGGAATCGGGGATGAAGTCCGGCTCCCGTAGGAGTCCGAATGAAGTCTTCCTGCAATCGAAGTCGGGGACGAAGTCCAGTTCCCGTAGGAGTCCGAACGAAGTCTTCTTGCAGCCAAAATCGGGGATGAAGTCCGGCTCCCGTAGGAGTCCGGACGAAGTCTTCCTGCAATCAAAGTCGGGGACGAAGTCCGGCTCTCGTAGGAGTTCGGATGAAGTCTTCCTATAGCCATGAAGAATCTGATCGATGCTGGTGGGGTTTTATCCGTCGGCAGAACTTAGGAATGCTGTGGAGACTCGGCCGCAGGAGAGAAGTCATCGAAGGTCGAACGCCGGTAGAATCCCTGAGTGGTCACTCCTGACACGAACTTCGGCTGGGGGGGTGGGATTTTATACCCAACACCAGTCCTTCTACTTTCGAGTTCGAGTTTCAAACGAAGGAAGTACAGAAAAATTTTCACAGCCGAAGTTGTTTCCTTGAATTCTGCACACGACCGCCCTCGAAAATCTTGGCATTCAATGAGCGCGTGCTGGAGTCTTTTTCCGATTAGGGTGATCCGAAGAGTCCTTTCAAAATTTCCCCCGGAGCGTAGTCCTAAGCGCCACACCATAATGGTCCCGCTAGCAGCCAGCCCTAGGTCATGGTGAGTGGGACACGTGGCGGGTGCTGGTGGACTTAGGGATATCCGCCACCATAACTGCGCCAGGCCCCATCGCTTATTTAAGCCCCCCTCCTTCCCTCCAGGGGCTTCACTTCGCCTGAGAGTCGACACCTTTCTTCTGCCTGAGAGTTTAGTCACTCCATCGGTGCCCTTTTCAACTCTAAGCACTCTTCGCACCAGTCTTCGCCATCTCCGCCAACACCCCGTCGCCTTCAGTCTTCCAGGCCCCTTCGAGGGGTTCTCCCACCGGGGCTTCTGCCCCGAAGGCCAATTTCGAGAGGATGCCATGGATCGAGAGGAGTAGGAGGGAGAAAACAGCAGCCTGCGAATTCTCCAACCGTCGAACTGTCACTGAGGGTTCCCACCACCTCAAAGTGGGTTCGAGGGAGAATTCCTTTGACAACAGGGATTTAATAACGGAAACAACCGGTGAGTGCATTTCGCCCGAGAATTTTGGAGTAGTTGAATGGGGTGACACCGGTCAAGGGGGCAGAGTTGTCGTCACAAGCCTTGGCGGGTTTCTTGACGTCGTCGGGGCCGAGGGACCAGAAGCGGTCGGCGCTGACGGTGGGGCAGTAGAACTTGTTGCGGGGATGGTGGAAGTAGCGCATGCCGACCTTGCCGAAGTACCTAGGATGGTGGTCGTCGTGGAGCACGTGGTGGTGGTGCATGCCTCCGGTGCCATCGCGGCCTCTGGGGTACTTCTGATTCTTTCCGATGCAGGTCGTCGTCGCTGCTGTCGCCACTGTCGCTGCCCCTTGAATTCTATCCCCCCTTTTCCCCTAGGGTTGGGGTTTCGGCGATGGAGCGGAACGAGATGGGGGGTGAGAGCGAGGGATTTATCACACGCACTGAAAAATACTGCTGAGAAGGATGGAACCAGAAGGAGAAGTCGAAAGCTTGAAGTGGTCCCTAATGTGTTCCTTCCGAGTCTTGTAGTAATGTTTTTTTTTTCGGCCCTCAGGGTCTTGTAACGTACATCTTGTTAATCGAGAATGAGAAGGAGATTTTGTTATCTTGTTTGCACTTTGCGTCAAATCATCGCCTGCCGAGCTTCTTTCATTCGCTATTGTTATGTTGTATTCCCCTCCTCTTTTTCTTTTCTTCTTCAGCCTTAAGGGCTCTGTAATGCATATTTAGCAAATAACATGAGAAGGGGATTTTTGCTACCTCTTTTACTCACATGTTGAATTATCGTTTGCCGATCTTTCTTCGACTTTTGCCTCGCTCGATGTCGATGCCATTCGGAGGTACCCGATCGTTGCCGCATTGACCAGTCTCTTTGTTTGTGGCCGCTGATTTGTCCGGGACCGCTCGAGTTTGATGCCACCTTTCAGAGTTCGAGCTCGGAGGTCTAAGCTTCTCGTCGTCCTGTGGGAGCCATCTTATCCTTGGCCCGTGTTGAGAGCTCTTTTGGAGATCGGGGATTTTGATGAGAACCCCCATCCTCATCGAGATGAGGTTCCCTGTATTTTTAATGTAAATTATTTTCCAGCTGTCGCAGATGTAGTTCGTCGCTTTCCTTTTGAACCCTTCCCCCTTTCCCCTTTTTTTTTCGAGCGAGGGTTTTCCCCCTGCTCTTAGTTCCCCCTGCTCTTAATGGAGTCGCGGGAGCGTGGAAGGGTTGCTGGGAAGGTTTCCTTTTTCCCATCCGGTCTAAGTGTAACCAGGCCTTCGACTTTGCTCAAGTTAGAGTGAGGTTCCCCCCTTATCCCTAACGTGGCTGTGGGGGCACATATGGGCGTTGCAAGGCCTCTCCCCTAATTCGGTCTAAATATAACCGGGCCTTCGACTTTGCTCATGTTAGGACGAGGTTCTCCTCCTATTCCTAATATGGCTGTGGGGGCACATATGGGCATTGCAGGGCCTCTCCCCCCATCCGGTCTAAATGTAACCGGGTCTTTGACTTTGCTCATGTTAGAACGAGGTTCTCCTCTTGTTCCTAACATGGCTGTGGGGGCACATATGGGCATTACAGGGCCTCTCCCCCCATCCGATCTAAATGTAACCGGGCCTTCGACTTTGCTCATGTTAGGACGAGATTCTCCTCTTATTCCTAACATGGCTGTGGGGGCACGTATGGGCGTTGCAGGGTCTCTCCCCCCATCCGGTCTAAATGTAATCGGGCCTTCGACTTTGCTCATGTTAGGATGAGGTTCTCCTCTTGTTCCTAACATGACTGTGGGGGCACATATGGACGTTGCAGGGCCTCTCCCCCCATCCGATTTAAATATAATCGGACCTTCGACTTTGTCGAGGCGAAGTTCTCCTCCTGCTCCCGACACGGTTTATCTCAATCGTCCTGTTGATATAGGCTCGTGCCAAGAGAGAAGACATGTAGATATAAGACTTTTAGTTAAAATAAAGTTATCGGTAATACATTCGTAAATTTTTCGAGCTCCATGGTCGCGAGAGGTCTGCCCCTCCGAGCTCCTTGAGGTAATAAGTTCCAGGCCGGACTACTTTCTTGACTTCGTATGGGCCTTCCCAATTTGGGGCGAGCTTCTCTCGATCCTGAGGTTGCGAGACAGCGGCTCGTCGAAGTACTAGGTCTCCTGCTCTATAGACTTTATTTTTGACCCAAAAATTGTAATAGCGGGCGACTTTCTGTCTGTAGGTTGCCATCCGAATTTGAGCTACCTCCCACTTTTCTTCTAGCAAGTCGAGATTGGCTTTAAGACCTTGCGAATTGTAATGTTCGTTGAATGCCACGACTCGTGCCGACGAGAGCTTGAGCTCAATTGGGATAACAGCCTCCGTGCCGAAGGCTAGAGCGAAGGGGGTCTCCCCCGTGGGCAGTCTTTGGGTAGTTCGGTACGCCCACAACACATGGTAAAGTTCGTCTGCCTAAGTTTCCTTCGCCTTTTCGAGCCTTGTCTTGATCCCTTGCAGCAGAGTTCTGTTGGTCACTTCGGCTTCGCCGTTCGCCTGAGGATGGGCTACCGATGTGAAGTTGTGGGAGATGTTTAGATCTTCACAAAATTCGATGAATCTCGCTCCCGCAAATTACTGTCCATTATCAGTAATTAGAGTTCTTGGCAGGCCGAACCTGGAAACGATGGACTTCCAGACGAAGTCTTGCACTTTAGCTTCTGTGATTTTCACCAGCGGTTCGGCTTCGACCCACTTGGTGAAATAGTCAATTTCTACTAGGAGGAACTTCCTCTGCCCCGATGCCATGGGAAAGAGTCCAAGGATATCCATTCCCCATTGCACAAACGGCCATGGGGCACTCAAGGGTGTAAGCTTAGTGGCGGGCTGTCTCTGGATGTTGGCATACCTCTGACACCGGTCACACTTTCTGACGTATTCAATGGAGTCACGATACATTGTCGGTCAGTAATATCCTTGGCAGAGCAACTTGTGGGATAAGGATCTAGCCCCTAGATGGCTTCCGCAGATTCCCTCATGCACCTCCCACAGGGTGTAGTCAGCTTCCGAAGGCCGGAGATATTTTAAAAGGGGCAAAGAGTATGATCTCTTGTACAGCTTGTCATCATAAAGGATGTACTGGGAGGCTCGATTTCTGAGCTTCCGAGCTTCTTTTGCATCACGAGGGAGAACTCTGTCCCTGAGATATGCCACCAGTGGGTCGATCCAACTGGGCTCATGATCAATTTCCATCACGGGTCGTGACTCTTCTGTACTTGGGCACTTTAGAACTTCAAAGAGAACACCCTTGGGCAATTTAGCTGGAGCCAGCGTAGCCAGCTTGGAGAGAAGATCGGCCCTGGCATTTTCCATTCTTGAAATCTGCCTGAGGTGGAAGCTACTAAAGGAGGGGACGAGCTCCTTTACCTTTTCAAGATACTTAGCCATGCTATCCTCCCGTGCTTCGTAATTTTTGCTGACTTGTCCCACTACCAATTGGGAGTCACTGTGAACTTGGAGCCGATCTACTCCCAATTTTTTGGCGATCCTCAACCCTACGATCAGAGCTTCGTATTCTGCTCCATTGTTAGTTGCGGGGAACTCGAAGTGCAGAGCGTACTCCGCGATGATTCCCTCCGGACTGACCAAGATTAGGCCCGCGCCTGTGCCCGACATGTTGGAGGATCCATCCATGTAGAGGGTCCAAAAGCAATCAGGGGGGTCTGCTTCTTCTTCGGAGGAGTTCGGTCGGGGCTCCAGGCCGTCAATTTCACCCTATTCAGATTCGGCCTCCTCTGAGATAGTGCATTCTACTATAAAATCTGCCAATATCTGAGCTTTCACCACCGATCTGGATCGATAGTTGATGTCGAATTCTGTGAGCTCGATCGCCCATTTCGCTATTCTCCCTGAGGCATCTGCTCGGTGGAGAATCGCCTTGATCGGCTGGTCGGTGAGCAACGTTACGATGTGCCCTTGAAAGTAGGGTCGGAGCCTCCGGGCTGCAATTAACAGGGCGTAAGTTAGCTTCTCTAATTTAGTATACCTAATTTCGGCGTCTCTTAACGCACGACTGATGTAGTAGATTGGTCATTGAATTTTTACTTCTTCCTTGACGAGAACTGCTGCGAGAGCCATAAGGGAGACCGCCAGGTACAAGAATAGCTCCTCTCCAGGCTCGGGCTTCGCTAACAGTGGAGGTGAGCCGAGGTAGCTCCTTAGTTCTTCAAATGCCTGTTGGCACTCAGTGGTCCAACAGAAGTCCTTCGGTCGCTTGAGGGTTTGGAAGAAGGGTAAGCACCATTCGGCCGACCTCGTAACGAAGCGATTCAGGGCTGCCACCCTCCCCATAAGGTGTTGAACCTCTTTTATCGACTTCGGGGCGGCCATCTCCTGGATGGCATAAATTTTCTCTGGATTGGCTTCGATCCCGCACCCCGATACCATGAAGCCCAGGAATTTTTTTGAGGTCACTCTGAAAGCACACTTAGTTGGGTTCAGCTTCATCTTATATTTTCGGAGGGCGTCGAAGGTCTCCTCGAGGTCGGCGACGTGGTTCATTGAAGATTTGCTTTTCATGAGCATGTCATCCACGTAGACCTCCATGTTGCGGCCGATCTGTTCCTTGAAGATTTTGTTCACCAGCCATTGATAGGTCGCACCTGCATTTTTGAGGCTGAAAGGCATGACCCTGTAACAGTAAAGACCACGGTTAGTAATGAAAGCAGTCTTTTCTTCATCTTCTGACGCCATCCTGATTTGATTATAGCCGGAGAATGCATCCATAAAGGTGAGAAGCTCATGGCCCGAGGTTGCATCCACCAGTTGATCAATTCTGGGCAGAGGGTAGCTGTCCTTCGGGCAGGCTTTATTCAGCTTTTTGAAATCTATACACATCCTCCACTTGCCGTTTGCCTTATTGATTAGGACGGTGTTGGAAATCCAGTCAGGATAATTGACTTCTCTAATGAATCCGACTTTTAGGAGTTTGTCCACTTCCTCGGCTATCGCTTTCTGCCTTTTCGGTGCATGACCTCGAATTTTTTTCTTCGTTGGTCAATGCTTTGGATCGACGGCCAGACGGTGTTCCATGACTTTCGCATCAATCCCTGGCATGTCTGCTGGGACCCAAGTAAAAATATCTGCATTCTTTTGTAGGAAATCAATAAGCTGCGTTCGTACCTCTTCCCCCAAGTTGGAGTCGATCTTCACCACATGCTCCGTATCCCCATCGTTCAAAGGGATCGAAACCAGGTCTTCGATTGGGCCACCCCTTTCCTCAACGAGATCATCGCGGGCATCCAATCCATCAACCGGACAGAGGTCAGATTGGTCACTTCTCTGCAAGGTTATGTTGTAGCAATGTCTGGCCAGGGCCTGGTCTCCCCTGACTTCTTCGACCCCTTGGTTAGTAGGGAATTTCAATTTCAAATGATAGGTTGACACCACGGCCCAGAGAGCATTGAGACCAGGTCGGCCAAGGATAGCATTGTAGGCTGACGGTGCCTTCACTATCAGAAAATTCACCAAAGCCCTGGATTGTCTTGGATATCGACCCACAACCACAGTCAAAGTTATTACGCCCTCCACCGGGACAGCAACGCCGGTAAACCCTACCAAAGGGAGAGCTAATCGGCCCCAAATGACCGTCAAGGATGGACATTTTTGAGAAGGCGTTGTAGAATAAAATGTCAGTCGAACTTTCATTATCGACAAGAATGCGGCGGACATCGTAATTAGCTATATTTAAAGAAACTACAACTACATCGTCATGAAAAAATTGAACTCCCCGAGCATCTTCTTCAGTAAAGATTATGGATTCCTCAATTCTTTATCGCTTAAGAGGTCCGTCCAATACATCGGCTGTTCCCTGTTGGGATTCTCCCGAGATGGTGTTGGCAAAATCCGTTGGAGGTCGATCATCAGAATGCTCCAGGCCGACTGCTGTTGCCAGAGGAGGGGGAGCTTGGGAGATCGAAGATGGGGCCGGGGCTTGCGGAGCTCGCTGAGACCTGGCCACGGAGGTCATTGACTGCCTAGAGGATGCCCTTCGGGGAGGCATCAGGTGGAGGCCATGCAGGAAACTGGAGGAGAAGATATCAGGGAAGATGATCGGAGGTGGTCCCATTGAGCGCTCCTTTAAGAACAATGGTATTGCGAAGACACGAGGACCCTTCCTCTAGCGCCAATCCTGTTGGTGCAAAAATCCACCTGCGTCGGAGAAGCTGGAGTCGAGGGAGTCGCGGTCGCCGTCGGGACCTGCAAAAGAAGTCT
The DNA here is from genome assembly GCF_000442705.2 of Elaeis guineensis. Taxonomy (NCBI): domain Eukaryota; kingdom Viridiplantae; phylum Streptophyta; class Magnoliopsida; order Arecales; family Arecaceae; genus Elaeis; species Elaeis guineensis. Next base: position 85,106,961 of record NC_026002.2, read on the forward strand.
AAATCAGAGTTGGGGTTGCTCCGGCAAGACCCTCCGACGCTCAAGTAAGTTCTCTGCCTCAACAAGAATGGAGTGCTCGAACGAAAATTTTAGCAGAGTTTTGGAAAAGAAATTAGAGCTTAGAGAGTAACGTATCTGGGGCCCCCCTTTTTATAGGCAGAGGGAGCAACGGATTGATAGTGACGTTTGTAACCACCTAGTAGTGGGCCGCTCGGGGCCAGGAGGAATTCATTATGGAGAGTAATGGGGTGGAGTCGTGGCTGTCACCATGGCTCGCCATGTGGAGTCTGTTGTAGAAAGTGGAGCGGTGTCCATTGTCGCGACTCACCAGGGAGTGGTGGAGCCACGCAGTATCCGTCGCAGGAAGTGGAGCAGAATCGTGGCCATTACTGCGGTTTGCCACATGGAGCCTATTGCGGAGAGTGATGGAGCCACGCAGAATCCATCGCAGGAGGTGGAGCAGAGTCGTGGCCATTACTGTGGCCTGTCAGGGAGTCCAAGCCTGTCGACCGAAGTTCGGTTGAAGCGTCTGACGAAGAGAGGTGGCTATTCATCTGAAAAAAGCTCGGATGTTGCTGGCGGGCCATCTACTGTTGGGTGCCTTGAGCGTTAGTACTATAGGCGAGGGCTATTTGCTGTAGAAGCCCAGTCAGAGGCTTTCTGTAGACGAAGTCTGGCTCCCATAGGAGTCCGGACGAAGTCTACCTACAATTGAATTCGGGGACGAAGTCTGACTCCCGTAGGAGTCTGGACGAAGTCTTCCTGCAATCGAAGTCGGGGACGAAGTCCGGCTCCCGTAGGAGTCCGGACAAAGTCTTCCTGCAATCGAAGTCGGGGACGAAGTCTGGCTCCCGTAGGAGTCCGGATGAAGTCTTCCTGCAATCAAAGTCGGGGACGAAGTCCGGCTCCCGTAGGAGTCCGGACGAAGTCTTCTTGCAATCAAAGTCAGCGATGAAGTTCGGCTCTTGTAGGAGTCCGGACGAAGTCTACCTGCAATCGAAGTCGGAGATGAAGTCTGGCTCCCGTAGGAGTCCGGACGAAGTCTTCCTGCAATCGAAGTCGGGGATGAAGTCGGGGATGAAGTCCGGCTCCCGTAGGAGTCCGGATGAAGTCTTTGTTGCCCAGCTATGCAACCCAAGAGGGGGGGTGAATTGGGTTTCTAAAAATTTTAAGCCCAACTGATTACTTAATTAATTTCTTATGATGAACAAGATAAAGATTTTAATTCAATATTAATTACCTAAAGCAGGAATGCAAGAATATAATAAAGAAATAAAGTGAAGCAATAAAGCACACCACAAACACAAAGATTTATAGTGGTTCGGTGCTAACCTTGCACCTACATCCACTCCCCAAGATCCTACTTGGGAATTTCAATCCACTATACTTTGTATTCAACCCGAATACAAAATATCGGAAACTCCGACACTAGCTATCCCAAGCTAGATCACTTGTTTCTCGGGTACAAGTAAACCCAAAACACTTCGATTTCAGGTTCGGATCAACCTTTTCTTGTTTTGAAAATCCTCCCAAAAACAAGAACAATTACTTACAAGAGTAAGAGAATTTAAAGCACAAATTAATACAATAACAGCTCCTTAAATGAGCGAATATAACAATAAAATCACTTTACTCAAATGAAGAAACCCTTTTTGAATTTTCTCAAGATGGATGAACGCTTGAACGAATGCTTGAGAAGAGGATGATCGTTGATTGAAGATCCCTTGAAAGCTTTGGAAGATCTCTAGATCAAGGTTGAACAATAGGCTTGAAAGATCCTCTCTTTGAAAACTCTTGAATCTCTTTCACAATCTCACGTGTGGATTTTGGATCCTCTTTTCTTTTTCTTTCGAATATCTCGTAGATCTCAGGCTTTTTCGTGCAGATTTCGGATCCTCTCTATTATATTTGATCTCACGTTTGATCTCTATTTAATCTGCAATTTCTTTCACCATTTTAAGCATTTTACAGCATTAGAAGCAAGAGAAAACAATTTAGACAGATAAAGAGCCGTTAGAGCAATTTTAGGAAGCATAAAAGACAATTAAAATGGGCAAAAAAATAGCCGTTGCTGACATTTTCCGTCGCAGGGGTCGACTCATGAGTCGACTCATACATCAGGAGTCGACTCATGAGTCGACTTCTGTTGTATTTACCAGAGAATGCGTTTCTGGAAATTCTTGGCTCAAATCAGCAGGGGTCGACTCATGAGTCGACTCATGCCTTGTGGGTCGACTCATGAGTCGACTCACAGGTCGTGCCAAGCCAGAAAACTAGCGTGCCAAGGAGAATTTTTTGCGTGCCAATCAGCTCACAGTGCCATGAGTTGACTCACGGGTTGACTCATGATTTTCAAACATGCATAACTTTCAAAATATAAGTCCAAAAATAATAAAATTTTCACCAATAGTTTTCAAATCATTTGTTTTATCAAATGATACTATCAAATCAGGATTTTAGTGAAATTATGATTTTGCCCTTGAAGAGCATAAGGACTTTTTCATTTTAAAATTATTTGTATCCCTTCAATCTGCTTTGTAATCATCAAAATCAATCTAGGAGTAACAATCTCCCCCTTTTTGATGATGACAAAATATTTGAACAAAAATATTTATGTGAATCACTAATTTCAAAAGAATGCATTATAGGTGTATATGCTTGAAAAGAGTATGATTCTTTTGGCATGTAATATTTATGCAAAAATAGTTTATCCATTTTCTTAAAGATTTGAAAAGGGTATTAGATCATTTTGAGTTTAAGATATATCGGAGCAAGAGAAAAGAAATAAATTTTGCAATGTATCAGAGCAAGAAAAATAATTTTTACAATGTTATCAGATAATGTATCAGAGAAAATTTCACACTGTATCAGAGCAAATTTTATAATGTATCAGAGTAAATATTATAATATATCAGAAAAAATTTCACACTGTATCAGAGCAAATTTTATAATATATCAGAGAAACTTTCACACTGTATCAGATTAAATTTTATCATGTATCAGAGCAAGTTAAAAGAAATTTTAAGGTGTATCAGAGTAAATCAAATTTCTTAAGATGTATCAAGGTAAATTTCAAAAGATATATCAGAGCAAGTTTGAATTTTGAAATATATCAGAGCATATAAAAAATTACTTATTTGCATTGTACTTATGATTTTGCTTTTGATGGATGGCTTTTTGTTTAATTTCTGTCTGATACCAAATTTCTCAAATTTTTGTTTAATTTCTTAAAATACCATTTTTGTTTAATTTTTCAAATTTTGTTTAATTTCTCCAAATATTTAATTTCTCAAATTTTTGTTTAATTTCTCCAATATTTGTTTAATTTTTCAATTTTTGTTTAATTTCTCCCCCTTTTTGACATCATCAAACATGGTTAACTCTTCCTTTTTCTGAAACATTATTTAATTTCTTCCCCTTTAGAGTTTTTCACAGATGTTTGCTCCCCCTTAATATAGCAATTATCAACAGCAAACAACAACAAGGAGAAGACAATATTTCAACAAGAAGAAAAAATATATAACCAAAATATGATCGATATCATTACAAAAAGGTAGAAATATAAGTAAAAGATGATTCCATTAAAATCATAATTGTTTCAATACATAGTTCATATTATAAAAATCAACCAGCTAATTGTCAATACATGGCCCCAAGGTATAGATCCTAGAACAAGATACTAACTCCTAGGACCTAGTAATGATCAAGACAAATCATGGATCGGAGTCATCAGATATGGTATGAGAAGCTGATGGATCAGAAGTGCGTCCTCTACCCCGTCTGCCTCTGCCACGAGTGGAGGTGCTGACACGAGCAGGAGAGCGAGATGAACTGGGTGGCTGAGAACGTTGAGAGGCCAAAGACTGAACAGAAAGGGTGAGTCTGATAGAATCAAGTACGTTCAGTGCTCTGGAAACAGATTGAAGTAGAGCAGTGAACTGAGTGGTAGCATGCTCACTCGATCCTCGGATTTCTTTCCTCAGTAATTCATATCCACCTTCTAGTGCTCCTCTGAGCCTACCAGCCTCTGCAGTGAGGTCTGTGACCTCAATGGTTGACTCCTGTGGTTTGGGATGGGCCAAAGCAAGGACTTGCCCCTGCAAGTCTAGAACTCTGCCAGTCAATCTCCAGACTGTGTCCTCAAGCTGCTGTATCCTGATGGACTGATCTGTAATCATCTGAAACACAGTGGAGATGTGGGGAGTAATGGTCTGATCAGAAGAGATGGCTCCAGGTGCAAAAGAAGTACTACCCCACTGACTAGACAGCAAAGAAGCCACACGCTGTGATATATGCTCGATCTGATCGTCAGCCAGTCTGAACTCTGAATGAGGTGCTCTGCTCTCTGGTTGATACACTGGTGTGGGCATCCTAGTAAACTCTGAAGGGCCAGCCTCAGTATCAGGAATGAACTGGGTATCTGGTGAAGCTGCCCTGAAGTCATGTACAGGAGAAGATGGACCTTCTTCTTCTACTCTGCCTTCAGTTCTGTCCTCAGCTCTTATTTCAGCTCTATCCTCAGCTCTTTCTTCAGAGCCCTTGATCCAACCATCATCAGTCTTTGTAATTCCCATTCGGTGCAGGCTGTGTTGGTTGAAAGTGTCCACATGTGAGAGCTTGGTAGGTGCCTCCCCCTCACAGCTAACTCCAAACCTCCTGAATACTCTAGTAAGGGCCATACCATAAGGCAAGTGTGCCTTGGATCTATTCAAAGTTTCTCTCATGGCCTCTATCATAAGTGCAGGGAGGTTTAGGGGGGTCTGAGTGATGACATGAAACATGACACATACATCTCTGCTGGAAAGTAAGTCATGTCTACCACTCCTAGGAAAGAAGAGCTTTGTTACAATCTGATGCAGGACCCTCATCTCAATGGACAAAATCTTTGCTTCCAATTTGTTTAAACTTCCTGAATAGGTTTCTCCTAAAATAATTCTGATCCCCTCTTCTTTAATTGGGAGTTCCATATATGAATATCCTTCACTAGGCAACTGAAGTATTTCTCCCAATATCCTAGAATCCAGGCAGATATCAATTCCCTTTACAGTTGAAGTCACTGACCCACTTCCATAAAGTAGGTTCTGGTAGAATTCTCTAACTAGGTCAACATAGGTGACTTCCTTAAGGGAGCAGTAGAGTTCCCATCCTTGGTTTTTAATTTTGGTAGCAAAAGTAAAACCTTCTTTCTCAAAGAACCGAAAATCTATATTTTTTTCGGTTTCTACTTTTCTATCAGAAAGAGGATTTACACTGGGGCTTATGGAGGATTGAGAGAGACCTTGAGTAGGTACTGAAACTGGAGTGGGAGCAGTTGAAGATTGAGCGGCTTGCCTTTTCTTTCTGACAATTTCTTCAGGCTCATGGATTGATTTTCTTCTTTGAGGAAGCTTCATCTTTGGAGCCATATCCACTATAGTAGCAGGCAAGGAGACTTGAATTCAGTGGAGGAGGGATCACAAGAGAATAAAGAGAGATTTTGGAGGAGAAAAGAAGTGGATTTTGGAAGATCGGTAAAGTGCTAGGGCACGTTCCAACCGCGCCAAGCAATGCGAGAAAGCACAGAAAATCTTTTTCAAGGAGACGATTTTTGGTGGAGAGGAGGAGGGAGAATTGCCTTGAAATTAATCCTTGGATTTGGAGCAAAAAGAGTTGGAGAAGACGGCTTTTGGAAGAAGGACGATGGGAAGATGAGTCGTCTCACAAACAGTAACCCTTATAAAAACAATGAACCCGTTGAAAGTTGGTGGGATTTACAAGTTTGCCATTGAGTCGACTTATGGGGGTCGACTCATGAAGTTCAGAAATTCAGAAAAAATGCAAATAAATTCCAAAAAAATTCGAATTTTTGGGTGAAGGAATTTTGCTTAATGATAAGTTTTTAGAATGATAAATTTGAGCTTTTGGGACCAGGATAGTTGTTAAAAATTGAGCTCTAATCAATTCTTTGAAAATTGAGAAATTTTAGGCAAATGGATCTAGAATTCCTAGATTTCCCCTAATTTCACAGAATCTATCCTCACTAAGGGCCTTTGTAAAGATATCAGCTAATTGATTTTTAGTGCAAACATATTCAAGAATTATATTTTTATTTTGAACATGTTCTCTTATAAAATGATGTCTTATTTCAATATGTTTAGATCTTGAGTGTTGAATTAGATTTTTAGATAGATTTATGGCACTTGTGTTGTCACATCTTATTGGTGTTTCATTAAGTTTGATTCCAAAATCTTCGAGTTGTTGCTTAATCCATAAGATTTGAGCACAACAACTTCCGGCTGCAATGTATTCGGCCTCAGCCGTAGACAGTGCCACCGAATTTTATTTCTTGCTAAACCATGAGATTAGGTTAACTCCAAGAAATTGGCAAGTTCCACTTGTGCTTTTTCTATCTAATTTACATCCAGCAAAATCAGCATCTGAATATCCTAATAAATTAATTTGTGAGTCCTTAGAGTACCATAACCCTAGAGTTTGAGTACCATTTAAGTATCTAAGGATTCTTTTAACAGCATTCAAATGAGATTCTTTAGGATTAGATTGATATCTAGCACATAAGCAAACACTAAACATGATATCAGGCCTACTTGCAGTTAAATATAATAATGAGCCAATCATACCTCTATAGTATTTTAAGTCTACACATTTACCTTCATCATCCTTGTCAAGCTTACATGAGGGACTCATTGGTGTGCCAATTGGTTTGCAGTTCTCCATTCTAAATCTTTTGAGTAGTTCCTTGGTGTACTTGCTTTGGGTGATGGAGATTCTCTCTTTTGATTGTTTGATTTGGAGTCCGAGGAAGAAGGTGAGTTCTCCCATCATGCTCATCTCGAACTCCCCCTGCATAAGCTTAGCAAAGTCTTGACAAAGGGATTCATTTGTAGACCCAAAAATTATGTCATCAACATAAATTTGTATAACTAGCATATCATTTTGATTTCTTTTAATAAACAAGGTTGTATCTACATTGCCTCATGAAAAATCATTATTTAGTAGAAATTTACTTAGCATTTCATACCATGCTCTAGGTGCTTGTTTTAATCCATATAAAGCTTTATTTAATCTAAAGACATGATTAGGAAAAGTATGATTTTCAAATCCAGGGGGTTGTTCTACATATACTTCTTCAGAGATATAACCATTTAAAAATGCACTTTTAACATCCATTTGAAATAATTTGAATTTCATAAAGCAAGCATATGCAAGTAGAAGTCTAATAGCTTCTAATCTAGCAACAGGTGCAAAAGTTTCATCAAAATCAATTCCTTCTTCTTGATTATATCCCTTAGCAACCAGTCTTGCTTTATTTCTAATTACATTTCCATGCTCATCTAATTTGTTTCTAAAGACCCATTTTGTGCCAATTATTGAATAATCTTTAGGTCTTGTCACTAAGGTCCAAACATTATTTCTTTCAAATTGATTAAGTTCTTCTTGCATAGCATTAATCCAGTTATGATCATTTTCAGCTTCTTCAAAAGTTTTAGGTTCAAGTTGAGATACAAAAGCACAATGATTAAGTACATCTGTAAGTGAAGAACGTGTTTTTACCCCATGCATAGGGTCACCAATAATTAACTCCTTAGGGTGGTTGTGAACATACCTCCATTCCTTGGGTAGGTCATTTGTACCTTGAGGTTGTTCTTGAATTTCTTCACCTCTCTCATTTTGTTCGTCTTCTTGATCCTTGTCTTTTGGAGTTGCTGAATCTTTCAGAGTGATCTCCTTCATACCTTCTATTAGTGGATCTGCATCATCAACACCCTCATTCTTCCTTGAAGGAAGATCGTTAGATTCATCAAAAACAACATGTATGGACTCCTCAACTACTAAAGTTCTTTTGTGGAAAACTCTAAATGCTTTACTAGTGGAGGAGTAACCTAAAAAGATTGCTTCATCTGATTTTGCATCAAATTTACCAAGTTTTGTTTTTCCATTATTTAATACAAAACATCGGCAACCAAAGACATGAAAATATGCAATATTTGGTTTTCTTCCTTTCCAAAGTTCATAGGGGGTTTTCTTTAAAAATTGTCTAATTAAAGCACGATTTAAAATGTAACATGCTGTGTTAATAGCTTCCACCCAAAAATATCTTGGAAGGTTGCTTTCACACAATATGGTACGGGCCATTTCTTCTAAGGTTCTGTTTTTTCTTTCAACTACCCCATTTTGTTGGGGTGTCCTAGGAGCAGAGAAGTTATGGCCAATTCCATTTTCATCACAAAAATTTTCAAAATCTTGATTTTCAAATTCAGTTCCATGATCACTTCTAATATTTTGAATTGAAAACCCTTTTTCATTAGAGACTTTTCGATGAAATTTAGTGAAAGTATGAAGAGTTTCGTTTTTGTGTGCCAAAAAGAAAACCCAAGTAAAACGAGAGAAATCATCTATTATTACAAATCCATATCATTTTCCTCCTAGACTCGTGGTTCTAGTTGGTCCAAATAAGTCCATATGTAAGAGCTCTAAAGGTCTAGAAGTTGAAATAGTATTTTTGGATTTAAATGAAACTCTAGTTTGTTTACCTAATTGGCATGCATCACAGATTTTATCCTTTTTAAAATTTAATTTTGGCAAACCGAGAACTAAATCCTTTTTAATTAATTTTGAAAGAGAATACATGCTAATATGTGCAAGTCTACGATGCCACAGCCAACTAGTCTCATTAATTTTAGCATTCAAAAATACTAGGCATTGCATGTCTAATTTGGCTAAATCATTCAAATCTACCATATAAACATTGCCATGCCTATGTTCTATAAATTTAATGCCATCGTTAATAGGACTCGTCACAATGCAAACAGATGATTCAAAAACTACTTTATACCCTTTATCACAGAATTGACTAATGCTAAGTAAGTTATGCTTTAAACCTTTAACTAATAAAACATTCTCAATATATTTGGAGGGAGTGATACCAATGTTACCTATCCCGATGATCTTTCCTTTGCCATTATCTCCAAAGGTGACCATCCCTCCATCCTTAGCATCAAGCGTGATGAATTATGATTCATCACCAGTCATGTGTCTCGAGCATCCACTGTCAAGATACCATTTTCTGTTTCCTTCTTGGGATGCTAGACACACCTGCAAGCAAAGGTCAAGTCTCTGTCTTAGGTACCCAAGCTTTCTTGGGTCCTTTTGGGTTAGTCAGAATGGTTCCTTTTGGAACCCATATTTTCTTTATAGTTGTATTTATAGATTTGAGGCATGTGTATGATTTATGTCCTATTCTACCACATTTGAAACAAGTAATATTTGTAGACTTGTTGCTTGAATAATTTATATAAATATCCTTCAGAAACTTTTGTTTCTTCAGAGGTTTATACCCAAGTCCAGCCTTATCATATATAGCTTTCTGATTTTCAAGGATCATATTTAGTTTGTTTGAACTTAAGGTGAACTTATCTACTATAGATTTCAGCTTGTTAATTTCATCCTTTAAGTTTTGATTTTCTTGACTCAAGGTGAATTTTTCAATTGAAAGAATTTCAGCTTGTTTCACTAATGACTGATTTTCCAATTTCAGTTCTTTATTTTTCTTCCCTAGTTTCTTTAATTCATCAATTGAATCATAGAATGCTTCATGCAATTCTTCAAAAGTAAATTCACTAGTGGATTCAGAAGTTACCTCATTTTCGTGTTCCATCAGGCACAGGTTGGCTTGTTCTGTTGAGGTTTCCTTGTCGGAGCTTGAGTCATCACTCGCACTCCAGGTCGCCATCATTGCCTTCTTTTTGAACTTCTTTGGACCTTTCTTCAATTGTGGACATTCGGATCTGAAATATCCCGGCTTCTTGCACTCGTAGCATATAAGGGGTTGATCTTTCTCTTTTTCTTTTCTTTGTTCCCCTTTTGTGAATTTCTTTCTCATCCCCTGTTTCCTTTTTCTTAGAAACTTCTTAAATTTTCGGGTGATGAGTGCCATCTCTTCATCCTGTTCTTCATCTTCAGAGTCATCCGTTTCATAATCAGACGAAGTTGTGGATTTGAGGGCAATGGTTCTTTTCTTTTTGACTTCATCCTCTTGATGTTGCTTCATGCTAAGTTCATGAGTCATCAAGGATCCAAGAAGCTCTTCCAGAGGTAGAGTGTTCAAGTCCTTTGCTTCTTGGATGGCAGTCACCTTGGCTTCCCAAGTTCTTGGCAGTGATCTGAGAATCTTCCTTACAAGTTCACTGTTAGTATAAGATTTGCCAAGACTCTTCAAACCATTAATTATATCAGTAAAACGAGTAAACATGGCAGTTATGGACTCATCATGCTCTATTTTGAACAATTCATATTTATGTACAAGCATGTTTATTTTAGACTCTTTTACTTGATTTGTTCCCTCATGGGTTACTTCTAACCTATCCCATATTTCTTTAGCAGATGCACAAGTAGAAATGCGATTAAATTCACTTGCATCTAGAGCACAATAAAGGACATTCATGGCTTTGGCATTTAATTGTGCCAATTTCTTGTCAACCTCATCCCATTCTTTCTCGGGTTTGGTTGACTCCTCACCATCTATAATCTTGATGGGTGTGTGAGGACCATTCACTATGATACTCCACATATCATAGTCGAGTGCTTGTATGAAAATCTTCATCCGAGCTTTTCAATAGGTGTAATTAGACCCATTGAAAAGTGGAGGTCGGTTTGTTGATTGCCCCTCGGCTAGAGAAGTACCGACATGGGTTGCCATAGATCTTTGGCTCTTTGATTGTTAGATCAAAGAAGGGCTAGAGCACCGGCTCTGATACCACTTGTTGCCCAGCTATGCAACCCAAGAGGGGGGGTGAATTGGGTTTCTAAAAATTTTAAGCCCAACTGATTACTTAATTAATTTCTTATGATGAACAAGACAAAGATTTTAATTCAATATTAATTACCTAAAGCAGGAATGCAAGAATATAATAAAGAAATAAAGTGAAGCAATAAAGCACACCACAAACACAAGGATTTATAGCGGTTCGGTGCTAACCTTGCACCTACATCCACTCCCCAAGATCCTACTTGAAAATTTCAATCCACTATACTTTGTATTCAACCCGAACACAAAACGTCAGAAACTCCGACACTAGCTATCCCAAGCTAGATCACTTGTTTCCCAGGTACAAGTAAACCCAAAACACTCCGATTTCAGGTTCGGATCAACCTTTCTTTGTTTTGGAAATCCTCCCAAAAACAAGAACAATTACTTACAAGAGTAAGAGAATTTAAAGCACAAATTAATACAATAACAGCTCCTTAAATGAGCGAATATAACAATAAAATCACTTTACTCAAATGAAGAAACCCTTTTTGAATTTTCTCAAGATGGATGAACGCTTGAACGAATGCTTGAGAAGAGGATGATCGTTGATTGAAGATCCCTTGAAAGCTTTGGAAGATCTCTAGATCAAGGTTGAACAATAGGCTTGAAAGATCCTCTCTTTGAAAACTCTTGAATCTCTTTCACAATCTCACGTGTGAATTTTGGATCCTCTTTTCTTTTTCTTTCGAATATCTCGTTGATCTCAGACTTTTTCGTGCAGATTTTGGATCCTCTCTATTGTATTTGATCTCACGTTTGATCTCTATTTAATCTGCAATTTCTTTCACCATTTTAAGCATTTTACAGCATTAGAAGCAAGAGAAAATAATTTAGGCAGATAAAGAGCCGTTAGAGCAATTTTAGGAAGCATAAAAGGCAATTAAAATGGGCAAAAAAATAGCCATTGCTGATATTTTCCATCGCAGGGGTCGACTCATGAGTCGACTCATGCATCAGGAGTCGACTCATGAGTCGACTTCTGTTGCATTTACCAGAGAATGTGTTTCTGGAAATTCTTGGCTCAAATCAGCAGGGGTCGACTCATGAGTCGACTCATGCCTTGTGGGTCGACTCATGAGTCGACTCACAGGTCATGCCAAGCCAGAAAACTAGCGTGCCAAGGAGAATTTTTTGCGTGCCAATCAGCTCACAGTGCCATGAGTTGACTCACGGGTTGACTCATGATTTTCAAACATGCATAACTTTCAAAATATAAGTCCAAAAACAATGAAATTTTCACCAATAGTTTTCAAATCATTTGTTTTATCAAATGATACTATCAAATTAGGATTTTAGTGAAATTATGATTTTGCCCTTGAAGAGCATAAAGACTTTTTCATTTTAAAATTATTTGTATCCCTTAAATCTGCTTTGTAATCATCAAAATCAATCTAGGAGTAACAGTCTTTCTACAATCGAAGTCGGGGACGAAGTCCGACTCCCGTAGGAGTCCGGACGAAGTCTTCCTGCAATCGAAGTCGGGGATGAAGTCTGGCTCCCGTAGGAGTCTGGACGAAGTCTTCTTGCAATCGAAGTCGGGGACGAAGTCTGACTCCTGTAGGAGTCCGAACGAAGTCTTCCTGCAATCGAAGTCGGAGATGAAGTCTGACTACCGTAGGAGTCCAGACGAAGTCTTCCTGCAATCGAAGTCAGGGACGAAGTCTGGCTCCCGTAGGAGTCCGGACGAAGTCTTCCTACAATCGAAGCCGGGGATGAAGTCCGGCTCCCGTAGGAGTCTGGACGAAGTCTTCCTACAATCGAAGTCCGGGACGAAGTCCAGCTCCCGTAGGAGTCCGGACGAAGTCTTCCTGCAATCGAAGTCGGAGACGAAGTCCGGCTCCCGTAGGAGTCCAGACGAAGTCTTCCTGCAATCGAAGTCGGAGACGAAGTCTGGCTTCCGTAGGAGTCCGAACGAAGTCTACCTACAATCGAAGTCGGAGATGAAGTCCGGCTCCCGTAGGAGTCCGGACGAAGTCTTCTTGCAATCGAAGTCGGGGATGAAGTCCGACTCCCGTAGGAGTCCGGACGAAGTCTTCCTGCAATCGAAGTCGAAGATGAAGTCCGACTCCCATAGGAGTCCGGACGAAGTCTTCCTGCAATCGAAGTCGGGGATGAAGTCCGGCTCCCGTAGGAGTCCGGATGAAGTCTTCCTGCAATCAAAGTCGGGGATGAAGTCCGGCTCCCGTAGGAGTCCGAACAAAGTCTTCCTACAATCAAAGTCGGAGATAAAGTCTGACTCCCGTAGGAGTCCAGACGAAGTCTTCCTGCAATCGAAGTCGAGGATGAAGTCCGGCTCTCGTAGGAGTCTGGACGAAGTCTTCCTGCAATTGAAGTCGGGGATGAAGTCCGGCTCCCGTGGGTGTCCGGACGAAGTCTACCTGTAGCCAGAATCGGGGATGAAGTCCGGCTCCCGTAGGAGTCCGGACGAAGTCTACCTGTAGCCAAAATCGGGGACGAAGTCCGGCTCCCGTAGGAGTCCGGAGGAAGTCTTCCTGCAATCAAAGTCAGGGATGAAGTCCGGCTCCCGTAGTAGTCCGGATGAAGTCTTCCTGCAGCCAGAATCAGGAATGAAGTCCGGCTCCCGTAGGAGTCCAGACGAAGTCTTCCTGCAATCGAAGTCGGGGACGAAGTCTGGCTCCCATAGGAGTCCGGACGAAGTCTTCCTGCAGCCAAAATCAGGGATGAAGTTCGGCTCCCGTAGGAGTCTGGACAAAGTCTTCCTGTAGCCGTGAAGAATCT